>NW_022631688.1:0-34638 GCF_010015895.1 Lontra canadensis
AAGCTCTGTTTTTTCCTTTTGATGATGATATTAGCTGTCATTTTTTTTCTATGCCCTTTATGATATTGAGGTATATTCCCCCTCAGACCTTAATTTGTAGAGGGTTTTTATCAAGAAAGGATGTTATATTTTGTCATATGCTTTTTCTTCATCTATTGAAAAGGTCATATGGCTTCTATTCTTTCTGTTATTAATGTGGTGTATCATGTTGATTGATTTGCAGATATTGAACAACACTTGGAGCCCAGGAATAAATTCTACTTGATTGTGCTGAATGATTCTTTTAATGTACTGTGGGATTCAATTTGCTAGAATCTCTTTGAGAATTTTTGCATCCATGTTCATAAAGGATATTTTCCTATTGTTTTCTTTTTTAGTGGAGTCTTTATCTGGTTTTTAGTATCAGGATATTGCTAACTTCATAGAAAGAATTTGGAAGTTTTCCTTCATTTTTTATTTTTTGGAATAGTTTGAGAATAGGTATTAACTCTTCTTTAAATGTGTGGTAGAAATCACCTCTGAAGCCATCTGGTCCTGGACTTTTGTTTGTTGGGAGATTTTTTTATTACCAATTCAATTTCTTTGCTATTTATCAGTTTGTTAAAATTTTCTATTTCTTCTTGTTTCAGTTTTGCTGTTTATAAGTTTCTAGGAATTTATGCATTTCTTCCAGGCTTTCCTATTTGTTGGCATATAAATTTTCAAAATATTATCTCATAATTGTTTGTGTTTCTGTGATGTTGGTTGTTATTTCCTCTTTGTTTTTAAATGTTATTTATTTTGGTCCTCTCTCCTTTCTTTTTGATAAGTCTGGCTAGGGATTTATCAACTTTTTTAATTTATCAGGGAACGAGCTCCAGGTTCCATTGATCTGTTCTATTGCTTTTAAAGTTTCGGTATCATTTATTTCTGCTCTAATCTTTATTTTCTTCTTTCTGCTAGCTTTAGGCTTCGTTTCTTGTTCTTTTCTAGCTCCTTTGGTGTAAGGTTAGGTTAGTTGTTTGACATATTTCTTGCTTCTTAAGGTAGGCCTGTAAAGTTATATATTTTCCTCTTTAGACCACTTTTCTGCATCCCAAATGTTTTAGATCACTGTGTTTTCATTTTCATTTGTTTCTATGTATTTTCTTTAATTTCTTCTTTGATTTCCTGGTTGATCCATTCATTGTTTAATAGCATGTTGCTTAACCTCAATTTATTTGTGTGATTTCCAGGTTTGTTTTTTTTTTTTTTTTTTTTGTGGTTGTCATTGAGTTTCACAATAGTATGGTCAGAAAAAGTGTATAGTGTGACTTCAATCTTTTTTCTATTTTTTGAGACCTGATTTGTGACCCAGTATGTCTTCTATTCTGGAGAATGTGCCATGTGCTCTCAAATAAAATGTATACTCAGGTGCTTTAGGATGAAATGTTCTGAATATATCTGCTAAGTCCATCTGGTCCAGTATGTCATTCAAAACCATTGTTACCTTATTGATTTTCTGTTTAGATGATCAATCTATTGAGGTAAGTGGGGTGTTAGAGTCATATACTATTATTGTATTATTATCAATTAGTTCCTTTACCATTAACCGTTCTATGTTTTGGGTGTTCCCATGTTGGGGACATAAATATTTACAATTGTTAGATCTCTTTCTTGGGTTGTCCCTTTTATTATTGTATAATGCCCTTCTATGTCCCTTGTTAAGTCTTTGTTTTAAAGTCTAGTTTGCCCAATGTACGTAATGCTACTCAGCTTTTCTTGATATTCATTTCCCTGATAAATGTTTCTCTATCCACTCATTTTCAACCTGAGAGTTTCCTTAATTCTAAAATGCGACTCTTGTCACATATAAAGGGGTCTTTTTTTTAAAGATTTCATTTATTTATTTATTTATTTATTTTAAGTGTGGATTGGGGCAGGAGAAAAGGGAGAGGGAGAGACAGAATCTCAAGTAGACTCTGTGCTGAGTGTGGAGCCCAACATGGAGTTTGATTCTATGATCCCGAGGTCATGAACTGAGCCAAAATCAGGAGTCAGATGCATAACCAACTGAGCTACACAGTTGTCCCAGACCTTGTTTTTTTTTTTCTTTTTAATCCATTCTGACACCCTGTATCTTTTTATTGGTGCATTTAGTGCATTTATATGCATAATAATTATTGATAGATATAAATTTATTGCTAAGTCACTACTTGTTTTGTTGTTCTTTCTGCAGATTTTCTCTGATATTTTCTTGTCTTTGTAACTTTTGGTCTGTCCCTTCCACTCAAAGTGCCCCCTTTAATATTTCTTTCAGGGCTGGATTAGTGGTCATAGAGTCCTTTCATTTATGTCTGCTGGGAAATTCTCTCTTTCCTTCTATTCTGAACAATACCTTTGCTGAGTAGAGTAACCTTGGATGCAGATTTTTCCCATTCAGCACACTGAATATATCATACCACTTGCTTGTTGTTTGCCAGATTTCACTTGGGATGAACACTGGGTGTTATATATACTGATGAATCACTAAATTCTACTCCTGAACCTAATATTACACTGTATATTAACTAACTGGAAATTAAATAAAAACTTGAAACTAAAAAGATTAAATTCATTGACAATTTTCTCTATTTAAAAAAAGAAAGAAAGAAAAATCTCCAGCTAAACTTATGGGTTTTCCCTTGTAATTTAAGGACATCTTTTGTGTTGCTACATTTGAGATTTTTTTTTCTTTATCATTATATTTTGTGAATTTAATTCTATCTTGGTATTGGCCTGCTTTAGTTCATTTTGATGATATTTCTTTAAGCCTCCTGTATCTGGAGTCTCTGTTATTTCCTTGATTTCCCCAAATCAAGGAAAATTTGAGCTATTTCTTCAAATAATGTTTTGTCCCCTTTTCTCCCTTCTTCTTCTGGGACTCCTATAATGCATATGGTATTACATTTGATGGAGTCACTGAGTTTCCTGCATCTATTCCTGTGTTCCATAATTCTTCTTTCTCTCTTTTGTTCAACTTTATTGTTTTCCGTTACTTTGTCTTCTAGGTCACTAAATTCATTCCTCTGTTTTTTTTTTTTTCCAGCCTGCTGTTTATTGCATCAAGCCTGTTTCTAATCTCATTTTTTTGCAATCCTCATCTCTGATTGCATCTTTTTAAACGCTTTTATCTCTGTGGTGAGAGTTTCACTGATGTCTTCTGTTCTTTTCTCAAACACAGAGAAAATCTTTATGACTCTTGCTTCAAATTTTCCATAGGGCATGCTACTTCTATCCGTTTCACTTAGATCTCTGGTCATGGCTTTATCTCATTTTTTTCACTAGAGATTACTCTGTCATTGCATTTTCTTTATATCCTTGCATTCTTCTCTGTGTTGGGAAAGCCAGTTATGTCTCTTGCTCCCATCTGAAGAGGTCATATAGTGCTCAGGGCTTTGTGATTCAAGAAGTATCTTGAGTGCATGCTATTTGCGGTCTGCTATTGTGTTTTGGCTGCTCAATTCCTCAGGCCTGTTATATACAGAGGCTCTACTTGCCTTCTGTGGGCAGTGTTTGGTCCCTGACCCAAATGTGCTGATTTTCAAGTAGGTGTGCTCTGATCTGTTTGTGAAATGAAATCTGTCACCACTGCCACCAGAACCAGGAACCTGCAGAACTCTCTGATTGGGAAATGTGCTGTGACAAGAGTTTGTGCTGGTCTTTTGCAGGAGGAGCCCACTTAGCTGGGACTACATCATTTATGACTGAGAAGGGTAGGTCCACTGTAGCAGAGGGTGGTGGGATTTGGTGTAACCAAGTTAGGCAGTGAGTGTTGGCACTGTGTTACTTCCAGCTGGTGACTATGTTTCTATGCTGAGAGGCAGGGGAGTGCAAATGGTGCTGACCAGCTCCTTTGTTCCCAGAAAGGTGTCTCCACTAAGGCTTGCCTCTGGGGAGATGCACTCAGAAAGATCAAATAATCTCTTGACTGTTTGTCCCAGGCATTCTTCAGATGGCTGTTTCCATGTTCTCTGCCTCTGGATTGTTTGCCTACCTTCTCTCCAGGAGTAAGACAGTGCTCTCCAGGCCCTAGCCTAGCCAAGCCCACTGACTTTTAAAACCCCAGGCATTATGCCCTATTGATTGGTTACAAGAACTCTTCATTTTCTAATTCTTAAGTTTTGTGTAAATGTTCTCCTTTTGTGCTCCTGTGAGCTCCTGTCTCTCTTGATTTTCTCTGAGTCAATGCCTTCTTCCCCTCTGCAGCACCCATGATCCATTTCTCCCCTAAACCTTGTCTCTGAACTTCCTACCTCTTTGATGTGGCCTTTTCTCTCTCTTTAGTTGTGGAGCTTGTTCTGTCAGTTTTCAGGTCTCTTTCTGGGGTATTTGGAATAACCTGATCATTATCTAGTTTTGTTTGTGTAATGAGGCAGTCTAGGGTCCTCATGCTCCACTGCCATCTTCCTCTACTACCTCATAGGCTAATTCTAACAAATATTTAACTAAGAGTTAATGTCTATACTTCACAAACCTTTCCAAAACACAGGAAAGAAGGAAAAACTCTCAATTGATTCTATGAGGCTAACACTACCCTGATACCAAAACCAGATAAAGATGCCCCCAAAAAGAGAACTACTGGTTGATATCCATAATGAACATAGATTCAGATAGCCTCAAAAAAAAAATACTAACAAACTGAATTCAACAAAACATCAAAAAAAAAAAAATTCCCCACAATCAAGTGGGATTTATTCCTCTATTGCAAGTGTGGTTCAATATTTGCAAATCAATGTGATAAATCACATCAATAAGAAAAAGAATGAGAACAATACTGTCCCTTCAATAGATAAAGAAAAAGTATTTGCCCAAGTATATGTCCACAAAATGAACATCTACTCATTTTAACACCCTCAACAAAGTAGGTTTAGGGGAACATACCTCAACATATTAAATGATTATATGAAAAGCCCACAGCTAACATCATCCTCAATGGGGGGAAAAAAAGCTTTTTTCCCTGAGGTCAGGAACATGACAGGCATATCCATCTTACCAATTTTATTCAACATAGTTCTGGAATTCCTAGCCAAAAATTAAGATTCCACCAAAAATTCCACCAAAAATCTGTTGGGATTGATAGACAAATTCAGTAAATTTGTGGGATACAAAATCATTGTGTAGCAATCTATGGTATTTCTATATATGAATAATGGTTCAGTAGAAAAAGAAATTCAGAAAATAATTCCATTTACGATTGCAACCCAAATAAGATACCTAGGAATATAAGTAACCAAAGATATGAATACTTGTGCTCCAAAAACTAAAACACACTGATGAAAGATATTCAAGATTATGCAAAAAAAAAATGGAAAGTCATTCCATGCTCTTGGGTTGGAAGAAAAAATATTGTCAAAATGTTTATACTACCCAAAGCAATCTACACACTCAATGCAATCCCTGTCAAAATAACAAAATTTCTTGCCGAGTGGGAACTAACAATCTTAAAATTTGTATGGAACCACAAAAGACCTCAAATAGCCAAAGCAATCTTGAAAAAGAAAAACAAAACTGTAGGTATCACAATTGCAGATTTTAAGTTATATTGTAAAGCAGTAGTAATTAAAACAGTATTGTATTGGTATAAAAATAGACACATAAGTCAGTAGAATAGAACAGGAAACCCAGAAAGAAACCTACAATTATATAGTCAATTCATCTTCAACAAAGCAGAAAAGAATATCCAATGAGGAAAAAGACAGTCTCTTCAACAAATGGTGTTGAGAAAACTGGACAATCACATGCAGAAGAATGAACCTGGGCCACTTTCTTTCACCATACACAAAAATAAACTCAAAATGGATTAAAGACATAAAAGTGAGACATGAAACCATAAAAAACCTTGAAGAGAGCACAGGAAGTAATCCCTCTGATCAGCCATAGCAACATTTTTCTAGATATGTCTCCTGAGGCAAGGGAAATAAAAGCAAAAATAAACTATTGGGACTATCTCAAAATAACAATTGTCTGCACAGCAAAGGAAACAATCAACAAAACTAAAAGGAAACCTACAGAATGGGAGAAGATATTTGCAAATGAAATATCCAACTTATATCCAAAATATATAAAGATTTGATACAACTCAATATCCTAAAACCAAACAACCCAATTAAAAATAGTCAGAAGACATGAAGGGATATTTTTCCAAGGAAGACCCACAGATGACCAAGAGAAACACAAAAGGATGCTCAACATCACTGATCATCACGAAAATGCATTTCAAAACTACAATTATATATGCACTTTACACCTCTCAGAATGGCTAAAATCAATAACAAAAGAAACAACAGGTGTCAGTGAGGATGTGGAGAAAAAGGAACCCTCTTGCACCACTGGGAATGCAAACTGGCATAGTCACCCTGGAAAAGAGTATGGAGGTTTCTCAGAAGTTAAAAAAATGAACTACACTATTATCTAGCAATTGCAGCACTGGGTATTTACCTAAATAATACAAAAACACTAATTTAAAGGGATACATGCAGCCCTACATTATTACAATAGCCAAGATATGGAAGCAGCCCAAGTGTCCATGAATTGATGAATGGGTGAAGAAGATATGATGTATATATATTCAATGGAATATTATCTAGCTATAGAAAACAATGAAATCTTGCCATTTGCAAAGACATGGATAGAGCTTGAGAGTATAATACAAAGTGAAATAACTCAGTCAGGGAAAGACAAATACCATATGATTTCACTCATATGTGATACTTAAGAAACAAAAGAAATGAGCAAAGGGGGAAAAAGGGAGTGTGAAAGAGAGGAAGAAACAAGATTAGAACTAAAATTAAGGCTTCACCAAGATTACAGTTTTACTATCCCTACCTATCCTAATGTTACCTTTTCCTAATATAACTTCTACAATGTGCAAATTAGAGGTCTGGGTTTTGTGGGGAGGAGCTGTTGTCAAAATTTCCTATACCTCCATAGTGACTTCATGGAATAATAACATTTCTTTAAAATTTTTCATTTAAATTGGGGTAAAAATAGAACATAAATTTTACTATCAATCATTTTTAACTGTATAATTCAGTAATGTTAAGTATATTCACATTGTTTTGAAACAAATCTTCATATTTTTTCTATCCCACAAAACTGAAAGTCTGTACCCATTAAAAAAGAACTCCCCACTTCCCACTCCCCACAGCCTCTGGAAACAACCAGGGACTTTTGTGTACTTCATTTCTGTGAATTTGTCTACTTTAGATGTCCCACATAAGTGATATCATACAGTATTTTTCTTTTCATGACTGGATCATTAGACTTAGCATAATATCTTCAAGGTTCATCCATATTGTACATATGACAAGATTTCTATTTTCCTAAAAGAGTGGATGATATTCCATTGCACGTGTAATACATCTTTCTTTCTTTTTTGGTTCTTTCTTCTTTCTTTCTTTCATTCTTTCTTTCTTTCTTAATTATGTTAGTCACCATACAATACATCATTAGTTTTTGATATAGTGTTCCAAGATTGTTTATGTATAATACCCAGTGCTCCATGCAATATGTGCCCTCCTTAATATTTATCTGCCAGTGGACATTTGGGAGGCTTCCACCTCTTAGCTGTAACACCGCAAGGATCATGGATGTCCAAATACCTCTTTGAGATCCTGCTTTCAATTATTTTGGTTAAATACCCAAACATGTGATTGAGGGATTATATGGTAGTTTTATTTTTTATTACATATTTTATTAATTTAGTTATATTATATGGCAGTTTTAATTTTTTAAGATTTTATTTTTTTGAGAGAGAGAGAACACAAACAGGGGGAAGGGCAGGGGGAGAGGATAAAGCAGAATCCCCACTGAGCAGGGAGCCTGACTCAGAGCTTGATCCCAGAACCCTGAGATCATGACCTGAGCTGAAAGAAGATGCTTAACCAACTGAGCCACCCAGGCATCCCTGAAGTTTTAATTTTATTTTAAATAGTAGCTGCACCATTTTCTATTCCCTTCAATAGCCCACAAGTGTTCCAATTTCTGTACATTCTTGCCTACATTTTTTTATTTTTTATTTGTTTCGTTGATTTTGGTAGTGAGGATTCTAATGAGATGATATCTCATTATGGTTTTAATTTGCATTTTCTATGATTATTGATGTTGAACATCTCTTCATATGCTTACCGAACATTTGAATATCTTTAGAGAAATGTGTATTCAGGTGTTCTGCCCATATTTTAATGGGATTGCTTGTTGTTGAGTCACAGGAGCTCTAGATAGTACTAACTAGTACTACTCTAGGTACTAACCCTTTATCAGATACATGATTTGCAAATATGTTCTCCCATTCCACAGGCTGCCTTTTCACTCTGTTTCCTTTAATAAGCAGTTTTTAAGTTTCATGTAGTCCCATTTGTCTGTTTTTTTTTTCTTTTGTGACTCATGATTTTGGTGTCATATCCAAGAAATAATTCCCATATCCAATGTCATGAAGTTTACCCTTATGTTTTCTTACAGGAGTTTTATATTTTTAGGTCTTATGTTTAGTTTTTTAAATGATTGTGAGTTAACTTTTTGTGTATAATGCAAGGTAAGCATTCAGCTTCATTCTTTTGCATGTGGATATTCAGTTTCCTAACACCATTTATTGAAGACATTATACTTTCCCCATTGTATCTTGACACCCTTGTCAAACACCATTTGATCATGTATGAGAGTTTATTTTTGAGCTCTCTATTCTGTTTCATTTGTGTGTATGTCTGCCTCTGTGCCAATACAACATTGTTTTGATTACTGTAGTTTTGTAGTATGTTTTGAAATAAGAATTATGAGTCCTCCAACTTTCTTCATTTTTCAAATTGTTTTGGCCATCTTGAATCCATTGAAATTCCATATGTATGTTAGTAGTTTTTCTATAAATAAAATGTCATTGAGATATTGGTAGGGATGACATTAAATTTATAGATTGATTTGGGTAGTGTGATGGTTATTACTATGTGTCAACTTCACTGGGCCACAGGTGCTCAGATATTTTATTTTTACCCATTATTCTGGATTCATCTGTGAGGATGTTTCGGGATGAGATTAACATTTAAATTGGTAAACTGAGTAGAGCAGAATGCCCTCCCTAATGTGGGAGGCCCTCACCTAATTGGTTGAAGACCTGAATAGAATAAGAAGCATGGGTAAGAAAGAACTCCTCCTCTTCTACTCCCTTTAAGCTAAGGCTTTTCTTTTTCCCCCTCTGCCTTCAGACTTGAACTAAAACATTCGTTCTTTGGGGGTCTAGAATCTTTTGGACTCAGGTTTCCAGCTTGCTGACTGTAAATCTTGGGACTTGTCAGTCTCTAACCACATAAGCCAATTTCTTATAATGATTCTCTTAGTTATTTATCCTCTATTTATCATCTATATCTATCTACATCGATACAGATAGGCAAATATAGAGATGAAAATGATAGATACATATATACATCTTATTGGTTCTGTTTACCCGGAGAACCCTGGCTAATATAGGTAATATGGACATTTCAACAATATAAAGTCTTCCAATCCATGAACACAAGATATCTTCCCATTTGTTTGTGTCTTCTTTACTTTTTCTCAGCAATTTTTTTTTGTTTGCTAGTTGTTTTTTTATATATATTTTTTAAAATTTCTTTTCAGCGTAACAGAATTCATTGTTTTTGCACCACACACAGTGCTCCATGCAATATGTGCCCGTCTTAATACCCACCACCTGGATCCCCCAACCTCCCATCCCCCGCCCCTTCAAGACCCTCAGATTGTTTTTCAGAGTCCATATTCTCTCATGGTTCACCTCCCCTTCCAATTTCCCTCAACTCCCTTCTCCTCTCCATCTCCCTATGTCCTCCATGTTATTTGTTATGCTCCACAAATAAGTGAAACTATAGGATAATTGACTCTCTCTGCTCGACTTATTTCACTCAGCATCATCTCCTCCAGTCCTGTCCATGTTGCTACAAAAGTTGGGTACTCATCCTTTCTGATGGAGGCATAATACTCCATAGTGTATATGGACCACATCTTCCTTATCCATTTGTTAACACACAAGTCTTATGTCTTCTTGGCTAACTTTATTTCTAAATGGTTTTTTTTTCTTTTTATGCTATTGTAAATGGGATTTTTTAAATGTCTTCTTTGAATGTGTGTTATTAGTGAATAGAAATGCAACTGATTTTTATGTGTCAATTTTGTATACTGAAACTTTGCTGAATTCATTTATTAGTTCAAACAAGGGTTTTTTTTAGTGGCATCTTTAGGGTTATCTATAGTATAAATTTCTTTTGAACTTATATTACCTACTATTTGGGGGATAAGTGGAGTTGCCCTTGGTGTTCAAACCATCCAACAACAAAGTAGAAGTATTAAAGCCAATGAAGATATGTCAAAATCTTCTATTAAAATCATTCAATAAATGAAAGAAAAATTAATGTAGTCAACAGTGTTTACTAGGATATTTAAAGAAATGTCATAGTCTCCACTGACTTATTTTCTTGGTTATCTCATTTAACCTGAGGTGATCTGACTAGAAATTGATTTCAAGGTTAATTCATATTAACTATAATATTATATTTAGTTATCATGCTCTTATAATTCATTATTTATTAAATTCAATTAAATATAACAACATTTCAGTCATGAGGTAACCAACACAGGTGAATTTTGAGAAATTAGAAGACTGCAACTTAGATATTTGACCAATGACCACTTTCAAATTTCTGTCTTTTCCTTTCCCATTATCCCCCACATCTTGGCAGTCTGATAAGCATGCTCACTCTCTCTGTGCCTTAACACCAGCAGAAATTTCAAACCTGGTCCCTCTACTGCAGTCTCAACCCCAAACACAATAAAAATCCAAAGATACCTGTTTCACTCCTTGCTTTTTTTCATTCCACATTGAACCTGAACCCTTCTCTTTGCTGTTTACTATGTAAGTAATAACCATTTCAAATTCATAAGTGCCTATGTGTCACTTGTCCTGTCATATGTAATTCCTGGACAGGGGATAACCAGGATCCAGGAGTGGATGGCAGACACCAAAATATAATTGAGAGATTTAGATTTCCTGTATAGTAATAAAGCCTCCTTAGAGTCCTCTGAGAGAATAGATTTACATCTCTTCAGATTCTTCAGACTATCCTTAGAGTCAAACATTCTTTCTCTAATATTAGCCATGTCTCAAGCTGAATTTTTTGTGTCCATTTAATATATGCATTCTTTACTTGTTGATGAGTATGGGGAATAGTTAAATAAATGGAGGAAACAGAATCCTATTGTAATACCCAAGAAGACCATCTTGTAGATCTCTTGGGAAATAGTTTTGCTGGTCTTTCTTCCCAGAGGCATTACCTTAATATCACCATGTAACATAGAGTACATGATCTATATTTCTGTCGGAACTTTCTTTTTTTAGAGGGTTATCATCCTTGAGTTTTGTGGGGTATAATGGAAGTGGGTATCAACTTGAAAGCATGGGGCATAGGAATAGGTGGGTATGAAATCTATATTTGGGAGAAGCATTTATTCACAGTAAAGTGCTAATACCTGAGCCAATTTGATGACAATGAGAGCTAAAAGCATGAACTGAGAGTTAAAGACACTACAAAGGAAGAATTGCCAGAATGTATATTCTGAGTTTGTGGTTTAAAGAAGAGTCAAAGATGATACTGTTGAAGCTCTTAAACCCAGGAGTAGTTCAGAAGAATAAGCAGGCTTCAGTAGGAAGATGAGTTCATTTTTAGGATTACTGAGTATGATGTATCTGAGTAATATTCAAATGGGGACACTTAGCAGGTATGTGGAAATGCTGTAAGACCTGAAAGCAGGTTAGGAAATGTTAGTTCACAAGATAGGTATCCATAACTCCCACCATGTAAGACTTGCTTTCTTTTATGCCAATTCCTAAGGCAGATCCTAGCTGAGATATGGTCACTTAATTAATGCTCCAAGGAAGAAAATGATGGGGGTAAAGATTTGCTGTCCTGAACAAAAAGATTTATTATGGAAAATAATACACAACTTATTTTTCATATGAACCTGTAGAGAGCCAGCTACTAGATTTCCATGATTATTCAGGACCTCTGTAGTGAGTGCTATGTCACAGTCTGATATCCTAGCTACTGCTGAAGATATTTCTTAGATTTAGTTTTCACATGGTATAAGTTCTTAGATTTGAAGTTGTTCTAAGAGATATTGCTGTCTCTCATAGGTCAAAGGCAGATGCTGGTACCAGGAGAAATAACACTATCAAATGTTGCAAGATTTTTTTTTCTATGAATTTCATCTTGCATTGTTTTACACACAAAAAGTCCTGAACCAAAAAAGGGGAAATTAATAGTGAAAATATTCTCATCCAGATGGCAATAGTCTTTTTTGATTGAATCAAGAACTCTACTATATAGCTAAATTTATCCCTTGAAATTTTCATTTTCTTTGAATGACACTGCACTCTTCCCCGAGATTAGAGAGGTCTGGCTGCAGTCAGAGCATACATCAGTGTGCATGCAACTTTCAAACATTCCCTCTTTCAATGCTTTCTGAATAGCCTGGCTGTTCTCTTCCAAGACAGAGAAAAATGATTCCCTAGAAATGGAACTTCCTCATCTATATGCAGCAAAGAGCTCATATTCATCTTCTCACCTTCTTATAGTTTCAGAAAAGATAGTTATTGTTAACACGGACTATTCTTGGAGCCAAAACTGCTATGGTTAGGGCATTTTATCAACCAAATCACAGCTGTTCTGCCTTGCCATAAGTCATCCTCACCTTCTATTAGATTGCCCCAGGAAAAAAAGGTTTGCTACAACTAAATGGTTTCATATAGAATCTTTACTTGTCTAGGGCTTTGGCTTGTAACAAGTCTCTCTATTCCAGTATGGTGATGCAAAATACACTTGAAGCCCCAGGCAGTACCACAAAACAAACAGGGTATGTATGTATGTATGTATGTATGTATGTATGTATGTATGTTTGTTTGTAAGAGCTGCACTAAAAATATTTTATAAACATTGAAAATTTCCCTCTTCCTGCAAAGACATGAATGGAGGTAGAAAATATAATACTAAGTGAAATAAGTCCATCAGAGAAAGACAAACACATGATTTCACTCATATGTGGAATTTTAAAAAATGAGCAAAGAAAGAGAGAGAGAGAGAAGCCAAGAAACAGACTCTTAACTATTGAGAACAAAATGAAGGTTACCAGAGGGAAGGGGATGGGTGGATGGGTTAAATAGGTGATGGGAATTAAGGAATACACTTGTGATAAGCACTGGCTGGTGTATGGAACTGTTGAATCATTATATTGTACACCTGAAACTAATATAACACTGTACATTAATTATACTTGAACTGAAAAAAAAAAAACTAATGTGTTCAGTTTCCTGCTCATACAGAGGTTTTTTTTTTTTCTTTTTTCAAGTGACACATAGTCCAGTGTTCTATATTGTCTCCCTTAAATGATCAAGGGCATAAAGTTGATACTTCTAATGAGTTTAATAGACCTCCTGTCTGGGACATTCTTCTTAATAGCCAGCCTAAATGTGTCTTACAAAAAAAAAAAAAGACATAGTAAGTTTGAATAAGTGTAGTTATTTCTTTGTCAGTCATAATAAATTTTATTTTTAAAATTTATATGAATAAGTCTTTCTAGCAGTGGTTAAGAGTTATACATAACAAAGCAGGTCTAGATAAAATTTTATTTTGCCACTTACAAGTTCTGAAACCATGGACAAATCTCTTAACTTCACCCAAGCCTCATTTTGTCAATTATAAGTAGAAACAACTGCCGCAATAACAAAACATTACATCTTTTAAAGAGGCTCATTTTGAGGGGCACCTGGGTGGCTCAGTGGGTTAAGCCTCTGCCTTTGCCCCAGGTCATGATGCCAGGGTCCTGGGATTGAGCCCTGCATCGGGCTCCCTGCTCAGTGGGGAGCCTGCTTCCCTTCCTCTCTCTCTGCCTGCCTCTTGTGATCCTTGTCTGTCAAATAAATAAAATATTAAAAAAAGGCTCATTTTGAGAATTAAATGAGAAAAGAGAATAACTTCCAGTATAGCACCTGGTGTACACTAAATAAACAGTAGTTATTTTTGTGGCAGTGTAAAATTTTGTGATAACTAAAGTTTTTCTTTTCTGTATTTTTCTGCTTCTGTGAGACCCTACTGAATTGTTGGCTTTTGATAAATCTCTAGACATTTTTCATCCAAAGGAATGAAGACAGAAAGGAATCCTCCAAAAACAGTCATTTGAGGGTCTAAATAATTTTTTTAAGATTTTATTATTTATTACAGAGGGAGAGCACATGAGAGAGAGAGAGAGAGTGAGCAGGGGCAGAGGAAGAAGCAGACTCCCTGTTGAGCAGATGTGGGGCCCAATCCCAGGACCCTGGGATCATGACCTGAGCCAAAGGCAGATGCTTAACTGACTGAGCCACCCAGGCACTCTTGAGTTTCTAAGTAATTAAAAAAAAAAAAAGCGGAGCACCTGGCTGGCTCAGTTGGAAGAGTGTGCAACTCTTGATCTCACCGTCATGAGTTTGAGCCCCAAGTTGGGTGTAGATATTACTTAAATAAATAAAACTAAACAAAAAAACAAATAAACAAAACAAAAGCCCTAGCAGAGATTATAGCTTTGAAACTCAAGGTATTTTTTGAATTGCAAAAGCTAAGTTTCCTGATGAAGAAGGGTTTTCTTATTTTGTTTGTTTTACTCTCAAAAGCTTGATTTTTAATCAAGAAGCTAAGGACTTTTGCAGTCTAAAGGACTCCTGTGAAAGTTTATCCTAAAGTGTAAGTGTTTATAAAATAATATACTGTAGTTTACAGCCATGGTTCTCAGAATGCCCTGGACCATCAGTATCAACAACATCACCTCGGGGCTTGTTAGAAGTATAAAATCTTGGGCCCTATTCCAGACCTACTGAATCAGAAATTCTGGGGTGCAAACAAGCACTGTGTTTTAAGAACCCTCCAAGTAATTCCGATGCATGGTCAACTTTGAGATACTGGCATATAGTATTATTATAGATTAGAGAAGCTTACATGATGAAGATCGAAGTAGTTTTCCCATGCAAAATAAACTAAAGCCAATGGGCAAAGAACAGAAAGAGAATTGGGTTGCCATAACAAAATATCACAGACTGTGGCTTACAGAATAGAAAGTTATTTTCTCAAAATTCTAGAGGCTGGAAAGTCTAAGATAAGGTTCCAGCAGGGTTTTATTTCTGGTGAGAACTCTTCCTGGATATTGGAAAGAATTCCCCATCCAGGAGATCTGTTGAAACCTTGATCAATTTCATGCCCTTGATCCTTTAAAGTGAGCAATATAGAACTCTGGACTATGTGTCACTTGGGGAAAAAAAAGTTCCATATGGGTGGAAAATTGAGCTCATCAGTTTTTTTTTTTAATTCCAGTATAATTAACATGCAATGTCATATTAGTTCCAGGTGTACAATACGATTTATACATTACTCAGTGCTCATCACAGTAAGTGTACTCTTAATCCCCTTCACCTATTTCACCCATCTACCAACCCACCTCCCCTCTGGCAACCATTGGTTTGTTATCTATATTTAAGAGTCTGGTTTTTGTTTGCTTCTTTGTTCATTTGTTTTGTTTCTCCAATTCCACATATGAGCTAAACCATATATTTAACTGTCTATGAATGACTTATTTCAATTAGTATTATACCCTCTAGATCTATCTCTGCTGTTGTAAATGGCAAATTTTCATTCTTTTCTATGCCTGAGTAATGCACTCTATACATATATACCACATCTTAATAATCCATTCATCTATCAATAAACATTGGTTTGTTTCCACATCTTGGTTATTATAAATAATGCTGCAATAAATACAGGGGTGCACATATCTTGTTGAATTAGAGTTTTTGTTTTCTTTGGATAAATACCCAGTAGTAGAATTACTGAATCATATGGTAATTCCATTCTTAATTACTTTTTAAATTTTATTTTAATTCCAGTATGATTAACATACAGTGCTATATTAGTTTCACTTATACAATATACTGATTCAACAATTCAATATATTACACAGTACTCATCAAGTAGGTGTACTCTTAATCTTATTCACCTATTTCACTCCTCCTCCCCCCACCTCCCTTCTGATTACTGTCTGTTTGTTCTTCATAGTTAAGTCTATTTGGGGTTTGTCTTTTATTTCTTTGTTCATTTATTTCTTAACTATTACATATGAGTGAAATCACAAAGTATTTGTCTTTCTCTGACTTATTTAGCTTACCATTATAATCCATTCATGTTGTTACAAGTGGCAATATTTCATTCTTTTTTATGCCTGAATAATATTTTATTATATTGTAATATAACATTAATATATTTAAATTATATATATATTTTTTTCATCCATTCACCTATCAAAGTACATTTGGCCTGCTTCCATAATTATTATTGTAAATAATGCTGCAATAAGCTTAAGGGTGCACATATCTTTTAAAATTTATTCTTTATATTCTATGGGTAAATACCCAGTAGTACAATTACTGGATCATATATGACAGTTCTATCTTTGTTTGAGGAACCTCCATACAGTTCTATACTGTGGCTTCACCACTTTGCATTCCCACCAAAAGTGCAAGAGGGTTCATCTTTCTCCACATGCTCACTAACACTTGTTATTTCTTGTCTTTTTGATTTTAGACATTCTGACAGGCGAGAGGTGATATGTCAATGTGGATTTGACTTGCATTTCCTTGATGATTAGAGATGTTGAACATCTTTTCATGTGTGTTCTGGCAATCTGTATGTCTTTGGAAAAATGTCTATTCAGGTTCTCTACCCATTTTTTTTTCCAGCATAACAGCATTCCTTGTTTTTGCACCACACCCAGTGATCCATGTAATCCGTGCCCTCTCTCATACCCACCACCTGGTTCTCCCAACCTCCCACCCCCTGCCGCTTCAAAACCCTCAGATTGTTTTTCAGAGTCCATAGTCTCTCATGGTTCACCTCCCCTTCCAATTTCCCCCAACTCCCTTCTTCTCTCTAACTCCCCTTGTCCTCCATGTTATTTGTTATGCTCCACAAATAAGTGAAACCATATGATAATTGACTCTCTCTCTGCTTGACTTATTTCACTCAGCATCATCTCTTCCAGTCCCGTCCATGTTGCTACAAAAGTTGGGTATTCATCCTTTCTGATGGAGGCATAATACTCCATAGTGTATATGGACCACATCTTCCTTATCCATTCGTCTGTTGAAGGGCATCTTGGTTCTTTCCACAGTTTGGCGACCGTGGCCATTGCTGCTATAAACATTGGGGTACAGATGGCCCTTCTTTTCACTACATCTGTATCTTTGGGGTAAATACCCAGTAGTGCAATTGAAGGGTCATAGGGAAGCTCTATTTTTAATTTCTTGAGGAATCTCCACACTGTTTTCCAAAGTGGCTTCACCAACTTGCATTCTCACCAACAGTGGAAGAGGGTTCCCCTTTCTCCACATCCCCTCCAACACATGTTGTTTCCTGTCTTGCTAATTTTGGCCATTCTAGCTGGTGTAAGGTGGTATCTCAATGTGGTTTTAATTTAAATCTCCCTGATGGCTAGTGATGATGAACATTTTTTCATGTGTCTGATAGCCATTTGTATGTCTTCATTGGAGAAGTGTCTGTTCATATCTTCTGCCCATTTTTTTATATGATTATCTGTTTTGTGTGTGTTGAGTTTGAGGAGTTCTTTATAGATCCTGGATATCAACCTTTTGTCTGTACTGTCATTTGCAAATATCTTCTCCCATTCCGTAGGTTGCCTCTTTGTTTTCTTGACTGTTTCCTTTGCTGTGCAGAAGCTTTTGATTTTGATGAAGTCCCAAAAGTTTATTTTGGCTTTTGTTTCCTTTGCCTTTGGAGACATATCTTGTACCCATTTTTAATTGGATTTTTTATTGATGTTGAGTTGTATAAGTTCTTTATGTTATTTTGGGTATCAACCCCTTATCAGATATATAGATAGATATAGATATAGATATAATTTGCAAATGTCTTCTACCATTCAGTACATTGTTTTTTTGTTTTGATGATGATTTCTTTTTCTGGGAAAACCTTTTTATTTTGTTGTGCCTCCAATAGTTTAATTTTGTTTTTGTTTCCATTGAGAAGGGAGATATATCTTTAAAAAATGTTTTCATGGCTGATATCAAGGAGATTACTTCCTACAATTTTTCCTAGGAATTTTATGGATTCAGGTCTTACATTTAGTCTTTAATCCATTTTGAATTTATTTTTTTGTATAGTGTCTCACATTTAGGTCTTTAATCCATTTTGAGTTTGTTTTTGTGTATAGTGTAAGAAAATGGTTGATTATTTTGCATGAACCTGTCCAGTTTTCCCAATACCATTTGTTGAAAAGATTGTCTTTTTCCATTTCATATTCTTGCTTCCTTTGTCATAGATTAATTGATCATAAAAGCATGGGTTTATTTCTCCTATCTCTATTCTGCTCTATTGATATATGTGCATATTTTTGCACTAGTACCATGCTGTTTGGACCTTATAGCTTTGCATTTTATTTTGGAATCTGGGACTCTGATACCTCCAGATTTATTCTTCTTTCTCAATATTGCTTTGTCTATTCAGGGTCTTTTGTGGTTACCTACAAATTTTAGGTTATTTGCTCTAGTTCTGTTGAAAATGCTTTGGTGTTTTGATAGGGATTGCATTAAATCTATAGATTTATTTGGGTAGTATGGACATTTTAACAATATTTGTTTTTCCAATCCATGAGCATAGATTACTTTCTATTTGTGTCATCTTCAATTTCTTTCATCAGTTTTATATTTTTCAGAGTACAAGTCTTTCACCTCTTTGGTTAAGTTTATTCTTAAGTATTTTACTCTTTTTGGTGCAATTGTAAATAGGATTGTTTTTGTAATTCATTTTATGCTACTTCATTATTAGTGCATAAAATGCAACAGATTTATGTACATTATTTTTTATCCTATGACTTTGTTGAATTCATTTATCAGTTCTACTAGGTTTTTTTGTGGAGTTATTAGGGGTTTCTATATATGGTAACATGTCATCTGCAAATAGTAACAGTTTCACTTCTACCTTGTGAATATGGATGCCTTTTACTTCTTTTTCTTGCTTAATTGCTGTGGCTAAGACTACCAAAGGTAAGGTGAAACAAAGTGGTGAGAGTGGATATCCTTTGTCTTGTTCCTGATCATAGAGGGAAAGCTGTCATTTTTCCCCATTGAGTATGTTGTTAGCTGTGGGTTTTTCATATCTGGCCTTTATTATGTTGAGTTATGTTTCCTCTAAACCTACTTTGTGGGGAGTTTATATTATGAATGGATGTTGTATTTTGTAAAGTGGTTTTTGTGCATCTATTGAGATGACCATGTTTTATATCCTTTTACTGTGATATATCAAGTGATTGACTTACAAATATTTAACCATGCTATATCTCTGGGACAAATACCATGTGATGGTTGTGAGTTTTTTAAAAAAATACTTAAATTAAATTTAATTAACATATTCTGTATTATTAGTTTCAGAGGTAGAATTCAGTGATTCATTAGTTGCATATGACTCCCAGTGCTTATTACTTCAAGTGCCCTCCTTAAGACCCATCACCCAGATACCCCATACCCCCCCCATGTGAATGACTTTTTAAATGTATTATTTGATTTGGTTTGTTAATATTTTGTTGAGGATTTTTACATATATTTTCATCAGAGATATTGGTCTATTGTTTTCATTTTTTGTAGTGTCTTTATCTATATTTATTATCAGGGTGATATTGGCCTTGCAAATTGAGTTTGGAAGTTTTCCTTTATCTTCTGATTTTTTGAATAGTTTGAAAAGAATAGGTATTGACTCTTCTTTAAATGTCTGGTGTATTCATTTGAGAAGCCAGGTGATCCTGGACTTTTGTTCATTGGGAGTTTTTTGATTACTGATTCAAATTCTTTGCTAGTAATCAGTCTGTTCAGATTTCCTATTTCTTCCTGATTATGTTTTGGCAGGTTATGCATTTCTAGAAACATATCCATTTCCTTGAGGTTGTACAGTTTGTTAGCATATAGTTTTTCACAATATTCTCTTATCATCTTTTGTATTTCTATGACTCCAGTTGTTATTTTTCCCCTTTGACTTCTGATTTTATTTATTTGAGTCCTCCTTTTTGTTAATCATTCCAGCTAAAGGATTATCAATTTTGTTGACACTTTTTTAAACCTATTTTTTAAAATATTTTATTTATTTATTTGACAGATATCACAAGTAGGCAGAGAGGCAAGCAGAGAGAGAGAGGAGGAAGCAGGCTCCCTGCAGAGCAGAGAGCCCCATTCAGGGCTCAATCCCAGGACCCTGGGATCATGACCTGAACCGAAGGCAGAGGCTTTAACCCACTGAGCCACCCAGGCACCCCTTTTGTTGACATTTTTAAAGAATTAACTCCTGGTTTTGTTTATCTGTCCTATTGTTATTTTAGACTATTTCATATACTTTTGCTCTTTTTCTAGAGAGTTCGAGGGGTGAAGGGAGAGAGAGACTCTTAAGCAGGCTCCAGGCTGAGCATGGAGGGCTTAGTGCATGGCTCAATCTCAACCTCATGACCTGAGGTCATGATCTAAGCCCAAATCAAAAGTCAGATACGTAACTAACTGCACCACCCAGGAGTCTCTCATGTATTTCTTTTCTAATTCTTATTATTTCCTTCCTTCCACTGTCTTTGGGTTTTGTTTCTTCTTTTTTTTTCAAATTCCTTTAAGGTGTTGTTTGAGATTGTGCCTGTTTTTGAGGTAGGTTTTCTCTTAGAATAGCTTTTGCTTCATCCCCCAAATTTTGGATCATGTTTTCATGTCCATATGTCTCCATCTGTTTTCTTTATTTCCTTTTTTATTTTGTATTCACTTGTTTATTTTTTAGTAGCATGTTATTTAATGTTCATATATTTTTGTACTTTCCAGATTTTTTCTTATAATTGATTTATTTTTTAAGATTTTATTTATTTATTTGACAGAGAGAGAGATCACAAGTAGGCAGAAAAGCAGGCAGAGAGAGAGAGGGAAGCAGGCTCCCTGCTGAGCAGAGAGCCTGATGCAGGGTTTGATCCCAGAACCCTGAGATCATGACCTGAGCCAAAGGCAGAGGCTTAACCCATTGATCCACCAAGGCACTGCTTACAATTGATTTCTCATTTTACACCATCATGGTCAGAAAAGATGCATGATGCAATTTCAATCTTTTTGAATTTTTTCAGACTTGTTTTGTGACCTAACAAGTGATTTATTCTGGAGAATGTTCTATGTGCACTTGAAAAGAATGTGTATTCTGGTGTTTGGGGATGGATTGTTCTCTATATATCTGTTAGGTCTATCTGTTATAATGTTTTGCTTAAAACCACTGTTTCCTTGTTGACCTTCTGTCTGGATGACTTATCCATTGATTTAATTGGGGTGTTAAATTCCCCTACTATTATTGTAGTACTATAAGTTTCTTTCTTTATGTCTCTTAGTAGTTGCTTTATGTATATGGGTGCCCTCCTATTGAGTGAATAAAATTCTTGCATCTTCTCGTTGGATTGTTCCTTTTATCATTATATAGTATCTCTCTTTGTCTCTTCTTACAGTCTTTGCTTTAAAGACTTTTTTGTCCAGTTTAGGTATTACTACACCAGGTGTCTTCTCACTTTTAATTGCATAATACATGTTTTTCCATCCCTTTGCTTTCAGTCTGCAAGTGTCTTTAGGTCTGAAATGAGCCTCTTGAGGCAGCATATAGATTAGCCTTTTGTTTTTATCCAATCACCCTACGTCTTTTGATTGGAGCATTTAGTTCTTTCAATGTAATTATTGGATAGGTATGTACATTCTGCTACTTTTTAGTTGTTTTGCCATTGTTTTTGTCATTCTTCTCTCTTCCTTTTCTCTTTTCTCTCTTCCCTTATGGTTTGACGGCTTTCTTTAGTGATGTTTTGATTTCTTTATCTTTATTTTTGCATATCTATTATAGTTTTTTGATTTGCGATTTCCATTATGTTTATATATAATGTACTATGCATGTAGCAAATTACATTGGCACCTACAGCAGCTGATGGTTTCTTAAGTTTGAACCCATTCAAAAAGCCCTAAATTTTTACTTCACCCCCCACGTTTTAGGTGCATAATGTTATACTTTATATCCTTTTATTTTGGTAATACCTTGACTAATTTTTATAGGTATAATTGGTTTTACTGCTTTTGTGCTTTAGCCTCCCTACTTGCTATATAAGTGATTAATCTACTATTTTATTATGCTTATATTTTCCTGTGAATTTTTTCCTTTCCTAATTGTCTTATTTCTGATTATCGCTTTCTCTTTCCATTCAAAGAATTGTCTTCACCTTTTTTTTTTTTTTTCATGGCTGGTTTAGTCGTGATGATCTCCTTTAACTTTAGTTTGATGGAAAACTCTGTCACTGTTTATTCTAAATGACAACCTTGCTTGGTAGATTATTGTTGGTTGCAGGGTTTTTTTTTTTTTCCTTTCAGCCTTTTGAATACATCATGCCACTCCTTTCCACCTGCATGTTTTTTAACTCTTTTTTATTTTAATTCCAGTCAGTAAACATAGTGTTGTATTAGTTTCAGGTACACAGTATAGTAATTCAACACTTCCATACATCACCCTGTACTCATATGACAAGATCTACTGTTTCTGCTGAAAAAAAAAAAATCAGCTGATAGCCTTTTGGAGTTTCCCTTGTATGCAACTCTTTTCTTTTCTTGTGCTTCTTTTAAAATTCTATCTTTATCACTACTTTTTGCCATTTTCATTATGTATTTTGGTTTGGACCACCTTGGGTCAATTTTGTTGGGAGCTCTCTGTGCCTGCTGGATGTTGGTTTCCTTCCCCAGATTAGAGAAATGTTCAACTATTATTTCTTTAAAAATATTGCCTGCCCCCTTTTCTCTCTGTTCTCTTTCTGGGTCCCTTTAATGTGAATACTATTACACTTGAAGATGTCACTGTATTCTCTTAACTTATTCCCATTTTTTTTTGTTTTTATTTTTTCATTTTTCTGTTCAGCTTGGTGGATTGCCATTATTCTGTCTTCCAACTCACTGGTCCATTCTTTTGCTTCCTCTAGTCCACTACTTATCCCCATGTATTTAATTTTAGTTATTGAGTTCTTCATCTCTGATTGCTTCTTTTTTTATATTGTCTACCTCTTTGTTGAATGTCTTGCCAAAATCCTCCACTCTTTTCTCAAGTCCAGTAGGTAACTTTTCTCAAGTCCAGTAGGTAACTTTACGACTGTTACTTTGAGTTCTTTATCAAGCATATTACTTACCTCCATTTCATTTGACTCTTTTACTGTGATTTTGTTTCATTCTTTCACTTGGGACATAGTCCTCTCTCTTTCTTCATTTTACTTAACTGTCTGTGTTGGCATCTATGTTAAGAAAGTGAGGCACATCCCCTCATCTTGAAAGTGTGACCCTATGAAGAGGAGATCCTGTAATGCCCTGTTGCATAATGTCTGCTGTTCAGAACCAGGTACTTCAGGGGTATTTCCTACATGTGTTGTGTATGCCCTACTATTGCGGTTGAGCCATGTTTGACTTCAGTCCAGTTAGCTGCAATAGTTCTGTTTGCCTGTTGTATACAGGGTTTGCTTCCTGTGTTGTTAAATGGTTATTTTGGGGCCACCTGGTCTTGTAGTTGTGTCAGCTTAGATGTGTCTCCTCAGCCCATTTGTTAGGACTATGACAGCACTGAAATACAGGACACTGTCTCTGCATTGTCCCCTGAGAGCATTTCATTGCAACCTGGGCCTGCACTCAGACCAGATGTCTCCCCTCATTCTGTCTGTTAAGGTTGCAATGAGCCAGAACTACAGGGATCTCTCTCTTCTTGTGCTGCTCCTTGTGAAACATTTTTTGTGGGTAGGGCCATCAGTCAGATCAGATGTATTCCCCCAGCCCATTACTTGGGCTGCAATTGAACTGTGTGTGTTGTTTTCTTCCCCTCTCCCCAGAGCAAGAATCACTTTGGAGTGGTGTTGGTCATTTTTGGGACAGCTTGAAGAATGAGATATGTCAGACACTGCTTTGGAAGGACTTCTGATGGGTGGAATTGGTTGGATAGGGTAGTCCACAGAAGAATGTGGGGATAGGGTGCAGGGTTCTTGCAGGTGTCTGGGTATCTAGGCTGGGAGTGGAAGGGAAATGGTGCCTACCAGCTCTTTTGTTTCTGGAGACCTCTCCTAAAGATGCCAGCCCAGCCAGTGCCAATTCTGAGATTAGTAAATAAATCTCTTTCATGTATACCCCAGGCATTTTTCACACTACTGTTCTATGCTGTGTCTTGCTGGGGTTGTTTGTAATGCTGGCTCTTTAAAGGCAGTAATTCAGTTTCCTGTTGCCTTCCAGTTCTCCCAGAGAGAAGTCCACTAATTTTTAAAGTTCCTGGAATTAAGCCCTGATGATTTTACAAACTCCCAAAATTAAACCTCTCTGATTCTCAAAACCAAATGTCCTGAGGGCTCATCTTCCCACTGCAGGTCTCCTGTGTCTGGGGTGTCTTGGTGTGGGGTCTATTCCTCTCCATTGTCCATGGTCATCATGTCCTTGGCATTTGTGGTTAGTCTCACTGGTTAATTTGGTTCTGGACTGAATCTCTGCCCTTCCTACCATTTTTAATCTGTCCTCCTCTTTACATTTAACTGTGCAGAGTCTGGTCTGCCAATCTTCAGTACATCTTCTGAGTTAGTTGTCCTAATGTGGCTTTTATCTAGCTGTATCTTTGGGTCAAGATGAACTTAGGATGTTGCTACTCAGCCATCTCCACAGGCTCCCTCTGAATTCATCAGTTTTTTAAGTTTTTAAAAATTTTAACAGTGTACCTTGAAGTCTAATCCTCATGTTTTTTAATCAAGTGGCTCATTTATTTGGTCACTGCCTAGTGTTTTTTCAATGGGGGAAAAGATGCTTATTTCTGTTTGACCCATTATTCATGGACAATTCACACTAGTAAATGGGGTTATCTAAACCCCACCCAGATGCCAGTATTATGTAGCTGTGTATCTTTCTCATTCTCCTTGATGAACACTATGCACGCAACATAGCCATCTGTCAGTGGGCGTACAAACAGTGTAAAAACGAGATATGCATGTGTAAATTAAATATTGATGAATGAAACT
Organism: Lontra canadensis; assembly: GCF_010015895.1. NCBI lineage: Eukaryota > Metazoa > Chordata > Mammalia > Carnivora > Mustelidae > Lontra > Lontra canadensis. Next base: position 25,138 of record NW_022631688.1, read on the forward strand.
CTGAGAGCTGAGATAAAAGTGAAGCAGAACAGGTAAATCATTCCGATACTTGTGTTAGTGCTGAAATTATGTTCTTAACTTTCTATTTCTTTTTCTGCTGACAGCAGTGCAGGTGACAAAAAAATACTTTTAATTTTGCTGCTGACACAGTTCTGAAGCACAAGAGTCAGTTTCTGTTTTGCTGCTGAGAAAGCAAACTGCCCTCCATAGAAAGGGAAAGGTATAATATTACCAGTCTATTTATGGTGTAATATCTAATTTATGCACAAACTAGAGTAAGGTGCTCTGGAAAACAATTGGATAAAAATGCAATAGTAAAATGTGGGTAACATGAACTTTCTTCCATTCTTTTATTGATTTTTCTATCCCTCACCACCAGGCTCACCTATCCCCCGATCCCCTCCCCTCCAAAACCCTCAGTTTGTTTCTGAGAGTCCACAGTAGCTTATTTAAAGAAATGTCTGAGAACCATCCAAATATGGGGAGATATTTGGGCATTCAAGTTCATGAAGATAACAAGTCACACCAAAATTTCAAACAAAAGAGATTTTATCCAAGACACATAATAAAGCTGTCTAAAATCAAAGACAAAAGCTTTTATTAACAGAAAGAGAAAAAAGATGAATCACAGCTTTCAGCAGATTTCTCAGCAGAATCCTCGTGGGCCAGGAGAAAGTGGGATGATATATATTGAAAGTGCCAAAAAGAAAAGTGTCAACCAAAAATACTATATTGGGCAAAGATGTCCATCAGAAATCAAGGCAAGATAAATACTTCCCTACACAAATAAAAGCTGAGAGAATTCATCACCACTAGACTTACTTTGCAAGGAAAGTTGAAAAGAGCTTTTCAAGTTGAAACAAACGTTTACTAGTTAATAACATGAAGACATGTTAAAATAAACACAGTGGTAGAAGTAAGTATACAATCAAATTCAGAATAATTTAATACTGGAATATAGTAATGTGTTAAACACAACACCAATACAATGATTAAAGAATAAATGTATTAAAAATAACTATATCTATAATAAATTGTTAATGAGTACACAATATAAAAAGAGGCATATTGTGACATCAAAGACATAAAAAGGAAGGGGAGTAAAATGGTTAGGAGTTTATATGTGATAGAAGTAAAGTTGTAATCAGTGTAAAATTGCTGTATCTAAAAGATGCTTTATATAAACTACCTGATATACAGCAAAAACCTATGGTAGATAGACAAAAGATAAAGAGAAGGAAATTAAAGCTTATGACTATGAAAAGTTATCATTCACAGAGGAAACCAGAAAGATAAGAAGGATAAGGGAACAAAAGAGCCAGATAACAATAAGATGGCATTAGTAACACCTTTCTGATCAATAATTACTTTAAATGTAAATGGGTTGAAATCTCCAATCAAAAGACATAGAATGACTAAGTGGATTTTTAATAACAGGACCCAACTATTCACTGCCTCCAAGAGACTCACTTCGGCATTAAGCACACATAAAAACTCAAATTGAAGAGCTATAAAAAGGTATTCCATGCAAGTGGAAACCAGAAGAGAACAGAGAACAGACAAAATAGACTTTAAGCTAAAAATGAAAACAAGAGACAAAGAATGTCTTTATATAATAATAAAAGGGCAAATACTTCAAAAAGTATAGCAACTGTTAAGTATATATACCCCCAACTTTAGAGAGACTAAATATATTAACCAAATACTAAGAGATCTGAAGGGAGAAACAGACAGCAATACAAGAATAGTTGGGGACTTCAAAACTGACTTTTAACAATAGAAACATCATCTAGACAGAAAATTAATTAAGAAACACTAGACTTGAGCTACACCTTAGGCTGAATGAACCTAACAGAAACACTCAAAAATTGCATCCAACAGTAGCATCATACATATTCATCTCAAGAGCACGGAATATTCACCAGAATAGATATTACCAATTAAGTCACCAAAAAAGGCTTAACAAATTGAAGAGACTTTAATCGATATCAAATATCTTTTCTGACCACAATGATAGGAAACTAGAATTCAATAATAAGAGGAAAGCTGGAAAATTCACAAAAATGTGAAAGTAAAGAACATTCTTCTGAACATGGAACATGGGTCATAGAAGAAACTAAAAGGCAAACCAAAAATATCTTAAGTCTAATGAAAATGAAAATATAACATACCAAGACTTATGGGATGGAGCAAAAAGTTTTAAGAGAAGGGTGTTAATAATGATGAATGCCTGTATTTAAAAAAAAGATATCTCTCTAATGAACAATTTAATTTTACATCTCACAGAACTAGAAGAAAGAAAACAAGCTAAACCCAAAGTTAGCAAAAGGAGGAAATAACTAAGATCAGAGCAGAAAAAAATAAACTAGAGAACAGGAAGTCTATAGGACAGATGGTGAAACTAAAAACTGATTATTTTAAAAAGATAAATAAAATTTACAAAATTTTAGGTAGACTAGGAAAAAAAAGAAAAGACTCAAATAAATGAAATCAGATTTTAAAAAGAGCCATTATAGCTATTACTGAAGAAATACAAAATATCATAAGATTATCATGTACAATTATACACTGGCAATTTGGATAATTTAGTGGAAATGAGAGAAAGACACAACTTAAATAACACAACCGACCAAGACTGAAGAATGAAGAAAAAAAAAAATCTGAAGAGACCAATAATGAGTAAGAAGATTTCATCATTTATCAAAACTCACAACACAGAAGAGCCTAGAACAAGATGTTTTAATTGGTGGATCCTACCAAACATTTAAGAATTAGTACCAATGGTCTTCAAACTCTTCCAAAAAATTAAAGAAGAATACTCCCAAACTTATTAACCAACCCTAGTACTAAAACCAAATAACACCACAAGAAAATAAAACTACAGGCAATATCCCTAATAAATACAGATGCAAAATTTTCCAACATTAATACATAAACTGAACTCAACAGTACATTGAAAGGATCATACACAATGGTCAAGTGGAATTTATTCTTAGAATGCAAGAATGGCTCAACATATGCAAGTCAACAAATGTGATAAACCACATTAATAGAATGAAGCATTTAAAAATATGGTTATCTAAATAAATTATGAAAAAGCATTTAACAAAATACAAGTCTTTCATGATAAAATTGCATATTGAAGAAATCTACCTGAATATAATAAAGACCACATGATAAGGCCACAGCTAACATGATACTCAATAGCCAAAAATTGAAAAATTTTTCTCCAAGGTCAACAACAAGGCAAGTATGCCCTTATCACCACTCCTATTCAACATAGTACTGGACCTCATAGCCAGAGTAATTAGGCAAGACAAAGAAATAAAAGACACCAAAATCAGAAAGGAAAAAGGGAGCACATAGGTGGTACAGTCAGTTAAGCATCTGACTCTTTGTTTCAGCTCAGTTCATGATCTCAGGACCCGATCTCAGGGTCTAGGGTTGGGCTCTGTACTTGGTATGGAGTCTACTTGGGACTGTCTATCCTTCCTTCTCTCTCTCTCCGTGTGTGTCCAAAAAAATAAAATAAAATAAAATAAATAATAAATAAATAAATAATTAGAAAGGAAAAAGTAACATTGCCTGGTTCCAGATGATGTGATTATATACATATATATATGTGTGTATATATATACATATATATATAATAACCAACATCACAAAAATACAAAAAAAAAGATTATGAAAAACTATACACCCACAAATTGGACAACCTGGAAGAAATGGATAAATTCCCAGAAACATATAAACTACCAAAACTAAGACAGGACGAAATAAAAAACTTGAATAGACCAATAATCATCAAAGACATTTAATCAGGAACCAAAAAACACCCAACAAACAAAACTCTGGGCCAGATAAATTCAGAGGCGAATTCTACAATACATTTAAAGAAGAAAAATGCAACTCATTCTATGAGGTCAGCATTATCCTGATACCAAAACCAGATAAAGTCTCCATTTAAAAAAAGAGAGTGAAATACAGGCCAGAGAACACCTGGGTGGATCAGTTGGTCAAGGGTCTGACTCTTGATTTTGGCTAAAGCTATAATCTCAGAGTCTTGGAATTGACCCCCCACATTGAGTTCTGAGTCTGCTTGAGCATCTCTCCCACTGACCCCTGCCCCCCAAATCTGTCTCCCAAATAAATAAATGTTTTAAAAAGAGAGAACAATAGGCCAATATCCCTGATGAAATGGAAACAAAAATTCTCAATAAAATACTAGTAAATGGAATCCAACAATACATTTAAAAAATCATTCACCACAATCAAGTGGGATTTGTTCCTAGCTTTCTAGGGTAGTTAAACATTTGCAACTCAATTGATTTGGTATACCACATTAACAAAAGAAAGAACTTTATGATCATTTGAATACATACAGGAAAAACATTTGACAAAGTACAATATCCATTCATAATAAAAACCTTCAATAAGGTAGATTTAGAGGGAAACATACCTCAACATATCAAAGACCATATAAATAACACACAGCTAATATCATCCTTAATGGGAAAAATTGAGAGGTTTCCTCTAGTCCAAGAATAAGATAGGAATGTCCACTCTCATCACTGTTATTTCACATAGTACTGAAGACTTAGCCACAGCAATCCCACAATACAAAGATATAAAAGGCATCCATAGCATCAAGGAATGAGTAAAACTTCCACTATTTCCAGATGACATGATACACTATAGAAAATTGCAAAAGACTCTACCAAAAAATTGCTAGAGCTGATACATGAATTCAGTAATGTTGCAAGATACAGAATCAACAACAAACAGTTCTATTGCATTTCTATAAAACAGTGAAGCAGAAGAAAGAGAAATTAAGGAATATATCCCATTTCCATTTTCACCAAAAACAATAAGATACTTAGTAAAAATCTCAACCAAAGAGGTGAAAGAACTGTACTCTGAAATTTAAAAAAAAAAAAGAGATGAAAGAAATTGAAGATGACACACAAAAGAACAGAAGACATTCCATGCTCATGGATGAGAAGAATGAATATTTTTTAAATGTCTATACTACACAGTGATCTACATATTTAATACAATCCCTATCAAAATACCAATAGCACTTTTCACAGTCATAGAACAAACAATCTTAAAATTTGTATGGAACCAGAAAAGACCCTGAATACCCAAAGAAAAACTGAAAGAGAAAAGCAAAGCTGAAGGCAACACATTTCCAGACTTCGAGTATTATTATAAAGCCATAGTGATCAAAAGAGCATGATATTGGCACAGAAACAGACACATAGGTCAATAGAACAGAACAGAAGACCCAGAAATAAGGCCAAAGGTATATAATCAATTAATCTTCAAAAAATTAGGAAGGAATACCCAGTGGGAAAATGTCTCTTCAACAAATGGTGTTGGGAAACCTAGACAACAACGTGCAAAAGAATGATATTGGACTGGAATTCCTGGGTAGCTCAGTTGGTTAAGCATCTGACTTCAGCTCAGGTCATGATTCCAGGGTCCTGGGATCAAGTTCTGGATCAGGCTTCTTGCTCAGTGGGGAACCTGCTTCTCCTTCTCCCTTACACTCTCCTGCTTGTGCTTTCTCTCTCTCAGACAAATAGGTAAAATATTTTGTTTAAAAAATGATAGTGGACCACATTCTAACACCATACCAAAAAAAAAAAAAAATTCAAAATGTTTGAAAGACCTAAGTGTGAGATAGGAAACCATAAAAATCCTGGAAGAAAACTCAGACAGTAATCTCTTTGACATCAACCGTAGCAACTTCTTTCTAGATATATCTCTTGAGGCAAGGGAAACAAAACAAAGATAAACCATTGAGACTTTATCAAAATAAGACCCTTCTGCACCATAAAGGAAATAATGACCATAACTAAAAGTCCACAGAAGCAGAGAAGATATCTGCAAATAGCATATCTGATAAAGGATTAGTATCAAAAATCTATAAATAAGGTGTAAAACTAAACACTCAAAAAAATGAATAATCCAATTTAAAAATGGGCAAGAGACATGAACAGACATTTTTCCAAAGAGGACAACAGATGGTCAACAGATACATGAAAAGTTGCTCAACATCATTCATCATCAGGGAAATACAAATCAAAGCTACAATGAGATATCGTCTTACATGTATCACAATGACTAAAATCAACAATACAAGAAATACAGGTGTTGTCACAGGTGTGCAGAAAGGGGAAACCTCTTTGACTCTTGGTGGGAATGCAAACTGTTGCAGCCACTCTGGAAAACAGTTTGAAGCTCCCTCAAATAGTTAAAAGTAGAGCTACCTACAATCCAGCAATTGCACTAATAGGTATTGACCCAAAGAACACAAAAATGCTAATTCAAAGAGATGCATGCACCCTGATGTTTATAGCAGCATTATCTAGAGTAGCCAAACTGTGGAAACAGCCCAAGTGTCCACTGACTGATGAGTAGATAAGGATTTGGTGTAGCCATAAAAAAAAGATTAAAATCTTGCTATTTGCAATAACATGAATGGAGCTAGAGAGTATTATGCAAAGTGAAATAAGTCAGAGAAAATCAAATACCATATGATTTCACTCATATGTGGAATTTAAGAAACAAAACAAACAACAGGGAAAAAGAGAGAGAGAGGCCAGCCATGAAACACATTCTTAACTATAGAGAACAAGATGATGGTTACCAGAGGGGAGATGATGGAGGGATGGGTTAAATCAGTGATGGGGATTAAGGCATGCACTTGTGATGAGCACTGGGTGTTGTATGAAAGGTTTGAATCATTATTGTACATCTAAAACTAATATATTACACTGAATGTTAATAAACTGGAATTTACATAAAAACTTAAAACAATAAAAGCATATGTGTATACCAAATAAATTATCATCTGAATGGGTGCATAAAAAGCATTTGACCAAGTAACAATATCCATTCATGATAAAAACAAAACAAAATGGGGTTAAAGGGAACATACCTCAAGATACCAAAGGCCATATGTGAAAACCTAACAACTAACATCATACTCAATGGTGAACACCTAAGAGCATTTCCTTTAAGGTCAGGAAGAAGAGAAGGAAGTCCTCTACCAACACTATTATTCAACATAAAATTGGAAGTCATAGTCACAGCAATTAGACAATATTGATAAAGAAGTTAAACTCACTATTTGTAGATGACATGATACTCTACATAGAAAATCTTAAATACCCCAACAAAAAGTTACTAGAATTAATAAATAAATTCAGTAAAATGATGAGATGTAAAATGAATACTCTGAAATGAGTAGTATTTCTACACTGAGAACAAATTCACAGAAAGGGAAATTTTAAAAACAAAACAATTTGCAACTACACCAAAAAGAATGAAACCTTAACCAAAGAGGTAAAACACCTTTACTCTGAAAATTGTAAAACACTGATGAAAGAATTTGAAGATGACATAATTAAATGGAAAAATATTCCATGCTCTTGGGGAAGAATTAATATTGTCAAAATGTCCATACTACCCAAAAAGATCTACACATTCAATGCAATCCTTATCAAAACAACAGCTTTTTTTTTTAACAAAACTAGATTAAATAATACTAAACTTTGACTGCAACTTCAGAAGACCCCAAGTATGGGCTCCTGGGTGGCTCAGTAGTTAAAGCCTCTGCCTTCGGCTCAGGTCATGATCCCAGGGTACTGGGATCGAGCCTCGCATCAGGCTCTCTGCTCAGTGGGGAGCCTGCCTCCTCCTCCTCTCTCTCTGCCTGCCTCTCTGCCTGCTTGTGATCTGTCTGTCAAATAAATAAAAATCTTAAAAAAAAGAAGACCCCAAGTAGCTAAAGCATTCCTGAAAAAGAAGATCAAAATTGAAGATATCACAATTCCAGATTTCAAGATATTTTAGAAAGCTATAGTAATCAAAACAGTTTGGTACTGGTACATAAATGGATGCATATGTCAATGGAACAAAATAGAGACCCCAGAAATAAATGCACAAGTATATGCTCAATTAATCTATGACAAAGCAGGCAAGAATATACAAGGGGAGAAAACAGTCCTTTCAATAAATGGTTCTGGGAAAATTAGACTGTTACGTGTAAGAAAATGAAACTGCACTACATTAAGCACCACACACAAAAGTACACTCAAAGTAAATTAAAAACCTAACTGTGAAACCTGAAACCATAAAAATCCTAGAAAAGAACACACAGAGTAATTTTTCTGACATGGGGCATAAAAGTAATTTTCTAGATCTGTCCCTCAGGCAAGGGAAACAAAAGGGGGAAAAAACTATTGGGAATGTTTATCAAAATAAAAAGCTTCTGGTTTTGTTGGAAGATGGTAGAAGCATACAGGACCTTTATTTCATCTGGTCCCTTGACTTCAGCTAGATATCTATCAAATCATTCTGAACACCTGTGAATTCAACCTGAGATCTAAGAAAAGAATTCTGCAGTTCTACAGATATAAAAGCAAACACTTTCTGCAAGTAAGAGGTGTGGAGAAGTGAATCTAAGTGGATATATATGAAAATAAACCACAATGGGAGGGAACCTTTGTAAGCCAGCTACTGGAAAGCGATATAGCAGCAGAGTGCAAAATTGGGACTTTTAGAAGTCTGCTCTTGTGAAAGACATCCCTGTTTGAAAGGTGCTCAGTTGGTGAAGCAGGTAGAATCATCAGTGGGAGTGTGGTCTCAAATTCCCCAGGATCACAGAAAGAATGGGGGTGCCTGAGTGCAGAAGAGCTCCCAACCATTAGAGTAGGGAAGCTGGCTACAATTCGTGAGTCCTGGAGTGGCCTCTCAGATAAGTGTTGCCATAAACCATGAACCACAGCACAATCCAGCAAGTACTTCCAGAGCAGGCACCCAATAAGAGACAAAACTGCAGCAACCCTCCTCTCAACCCTGGGTAGATTTTGATGAGCGTGTACCACAGGAGTCTGAGGAGTTTGGCACTCACAAATGTGATTGACTGCTTTTCCCTAAGGATGAATCAAAGAGTGGTGGCTGCCACTAGTCAGCTCTGGGACTGGAGATCAGGGCACCACCATTTTAATTTTATTTTTTCCATCCCCTTAGGCAGCATGGAAAGACATCAGGGAACAAAAGCCACATAGAGCAACCTGAAGCAGCTTACACTGAGCCTGGCCCCCTGGCAAGGGGCAATGCAACTCCACCCAGGCAAAGACACCTGGGAATCAGTGCATCAGTCCCCTCCTCCAGAAGATCAGGGACAACTGGCTAATACCAAATTTATGAACCACACAGAACTGAAAACTCCTGCACTAGGAGAAAATAGTATATAGAATTCGAGATTTTTTTTTTTCCTCATGAGTCTTTAGGCTTCCAATTTTAAATTTTCTTTTTCTTTTCTTTTTTCCTTTTCAAAAAGTTTATTTTATCAACTATTTGCTTTTAAGTATTTTTTATTTTCATTTTTATATTTACATATTATAGATATAGTCTTCATTTTTTGCTTCCTTTCACTGTATTCAATTGTGTGTGTGTGTGTGTGTGTGTGTGTGTGTGTGTGTGTGT
>NW_022631689.1:0-34631 GCF_010015895.1 Lontra canadensis
AAGCTCTGTTTTTTCCTTTTGATGATGATATTAGCTGTCATTTTTTTCTATGCCCTTTATGATATTGAGGTATATTCCCCCTCAGACCTTAATTTGTAGAGGGTTTTTATCAAGAAAGGATGTTATATTTTGTCATATGCTTTTTCTTCATCTATTGAAAAGGTCATATGGCTTCTATTCTTTCTGTTATTAATGTGGTGTATCATGTTGATTGATTTGCAGATATTGAACAACACTTGGAGCCCAGGAATAAATTCTACTTGATTGTGCTGAATGATTCTTTTAATGTACTGTGGGATTCAATTTGCTAGAATCTCTTTGAGAATTTTTGCATCCATGTTCATAAAGGATATTTTCCTATTGTTTTCTTTTTTAGTGGAGTCTTTATCTGGTTTTTAGTATCAGGATATTGCTAACTTCATAGAAAGAATTTGGAAGTTTTCCTTCATTTTTTATTTTTTGGAATAGTTTGAGAATAGGTATTAACTCTTCTTTAAATGTGTGGTAGAAATCACCTCTGAAGCCATCTGGTCCTGGACTTTTGTTTGTTGGGAGATTTTTTTATTACCAATTCAATTTCTTTGCTATTTATCAGTTTGTTAAAATTTTCTATTTCTTCTTGTTTCAGTTTTGCTGTTTATAAGTTTCTAGGAATTTATGCATTTCTTCCAGGCTTTCCTATTTGTTGGCATATAAATTTTCAAAATATTATCTCATAATTGTTTGTGTTTCTGTGATGTTGGTTGTTATTTCCTCTTTGTTTTTAAATGTTATTTATTTTGGTCCTCTCTCCTTTCTTTTTGATAAGTCTGGCTAGGGATTTATCAACTTTTTTAATTTATCAGGGAACGAGCTCCAGGTTCCATTGATCTGTTCTATTGCTTTTAAAGTTTCGGTATCATTTATTTCTGCTCTAATCTTTATTTTCTTCTTTCTGCTAGCTTTAGGCTTCGTTTCTTGTTCTTTTCTAGCTCCTTTGGTGTAAGGTTAGGTTAGTTGTTTGACATATTTCTTGCTTCTTAAGGTAGGCCTGTAAAGTTATATATTTTCCTCTTTAGACCACTTTTCTGCATCCCAAATGTTTTAGATCACTGTGTTTTCATTTTCATTTGTTTCTATGTATTTTCTTTAATTTCTTCTTTGATTTCCTGGTTGATCCATTCATTGTTTAATAGCATGTTGCTTAACCTCAATTTATTTGTGTGATTTCCAGGTTTGTTTTTTTTTTTTTTTTTTTTGTGGTTGTCATTGAGTTTCACAATAGTATGGTCAGAAAAAGTGTATAGTGTGACTTCAATCTTTTTTCTATTTTTTGAGACCTGATTTGTGACCCAGTATGTCTTCTATTCTGGAGAATGTGCCATGTGCTCTCAAATAAAATGTATACTCAGGTGCTTTAGGATGAAATGTTCTGAATATATCTGCTAAGTCCATCTGGTCCAGTATGTCATTCAAAACCATTGTTACCTTATTGATTTTCTGTTTAGATGATCAATCTATTGAGGTAAGTGGGGTGTTAGAGTCATATACTATTATTGTATTATTATCAATTAGTTCCTTTACCATTAACCGTTCTATGTTTTGGGTGTTCCCATGTTGGGGACATAAATATTTACAATTGTTAGATCTCTTTCTTGGGTTGTCCCTTTTATTATTGTATAATGCCCTTCTATGTCCCTTGTTAAGTCTTTGTTTTAAAGTCTAGTTTGTCCAATGTACGTAATGCTACTCAGCTTTTCTTGATATTCATTTCCCTGATAAATGTTTCTCTATCCACTCATTTTCAACCTGAGAGTTTCCTTAATTCTAAAATGCGACTCTTGTCACATATAAAGGGGTCTTTTTTTTAAAGATTTCATTTATTTATTTATTTATTTATTTTAAGTGTGGATTGGGGCAGGAGAAAAGGGAGAGGGAGAGACAGAATCTCAAGTAGACTCTGTGCTGAGTGTGGAGCCCAACATGGAGTTTGATTCTATGATCCCGAGGTCATGAACTGAGCCAAAATCAGGAGTCAGATGCATAACCAACTGAGCTACACAGTTGTCCCAGACCTTGTTTTTTTTTTTCTTTTTAATCCATTCTGACACCCTGTATCTTTTTATTGGTGCATTTAGTGCATTTATATGCATAATAATTATTGATAGATATAAATTTATTGCTAAGTCACTACTTGTTTTGTTGTTCTTTCTGCAGATTTTCTCTGATATTTTCTTGTCTTTGTAACTTTTGGTCTGTCCCTTCCACTCAAAGTGCCCCCTTTAATATTTCTTTCAGGGCTGGATTAGTGGTCATAGAGTCCTTTCATTTATGTCTGCTGGGAAATTCTCTCTTTCCTTCTATTCTGAACAATACCTTTGCTGAGTAGAGTAACCTTGGATGCAGATTTTTCCCATTCAGCACACTGAATATATCATACCACTTGCTTGTTGTTTGCCAGATTTCACTTGGGATGAACACTGGGTGTTATATATACTGATGAATCACTAAATTCTACTCCTGAACCTAATATTACACTGTATATTAACTAACTGGAAATTAAATAAAAACTTGAAACTAAAAAGATTAAATTCATTGACAATTTTCTCTATTTAAAAAAAGAAAGAAAGAAAAATCTCCAGCTAAACTTATGGGTTTTCCCTTGTAATTTAAGGACATCTTTTGTGTTGCTACATTTGAGATTTTTTTTTCTTTATCATTATATTTTGTGAATTTAATTCTATCTTGGTATTGGCCTGCTTTAGTTCATTTTGATGATATTTCTTTAAGCCTCCTGTATCTGGAGTCTCTGTTATTTCCTTGATTTCCCCAAATCAAGGAAAATTTGAGCTATTTCTTCAAATAATGTTTTGTCCCCTTTTCTCCCTTCTTCTTCTGGGACTCCTATAATGCATATGGTATTACATTTGATGGAGTCACTGAGTTTCCTGCATCTATTCCTGTGTTCCATAATTCTTCTTTCTCTCTTTTGTTCAACTTTATTGTTTTCCGTTACTTTGTCTTCTAGGTCACTAAATTCATTCCTCTGTTTTTTTTTTTTTTCCAGCCTGCTGTTTATTGCATCAAGCCTGTTTCTAATCTCATTTTTTTGCAATCCTCATCTCTGATTGCATCTTTTTAAACGCTTTTATCTCTGTGGTGAGAGTTTCACTGATGTCTTCTGTTCTTTTCTCAAACACAGAGAAAATCTTTATGACTCTTGCTTCAAATTTTCCATAGGGCATGCTACTTCTATCCGTTTCACTTAGATCTCTGGTCATGGCTTTATCTCATTTTTTTCACTAGAGATTACTCTGTCATTGCATTTTCTTTATATCCTTGCATTCTTCTCTGTGTTGGGAAAGCCAGTTATGTCTCTTGCTCCCATCTGAAGAGGTCATATAGTGCTCAGGGCTTTGTGATTCAAGAAGTATCTTGAGTGCATGCTATTTGCGGTCTGCTATTGTGTTTTGGCTGCTCAATTCCTCAGGCCTGTTATATACAGAGGCTCTACTTGCCTTCTGTGGGCAGTGTTTGGTCCCTGACCCAAATGTGCTGATTTTCAAGTAGGTGTGCTCTGATCTGTTTGTGAAATGAAATCTGTCACCACTGCCACCAGAACCAGGAACCTGCAGAACTCTCTGATTGGGAAATGTGCTGTGACAAGAGTTTGTGCTGGTCTTTTGCAGGAGGAGCCCACTTAGCTGGGACTACATCATTTATGACTGAGAAGGGTAGGTCCACTGTAGCAGAGGGTGGTGGGATTTGGTGTAACCAAGTTAGGCAGTGAGTGTTGGCACTGTGTTACTTCCAGCTGGTGACTATGTTTCTATGCTGAGAGGCAGGGGAGTGCAAATGGTGCTGACCAGCTCCTTTGTTCCCAGAAAGGTGTCTCCACTAAGGCTTGCCTCTGGGGAGATGCACTCAGAAAGATCAAATAATCTCTTGACTGTTTGTCCCAGGCATTCTTCAGATGGCTGTTTCCATGTTCTCTGCCTCTGGATTGTTTGCCTACCTTCTCTCCAGGAGTAAGACAGTGCTCTCCAGGCCCTAGCCTAGCCAAGCCCACTGACTTTTAAAACCCCAGGCATTATGCCCTATTGATTGGTTACAAGAACTCTTCATTTTCTAATTCTTAAGTTTTGTGTAAATGTTCTCCTTTTGTGCTCCTGTGAGCTCCTGTCTCTCTTGATTTTCTCTGAGTCAATGCCTTCTTCCCCTCTGCAGCACCCATGATCCATTTCTCCCCTAAACCTTGTCTCTGAACTTCCTACCTCTTTGATGTGGCCTTTTCTCTCTCTTTAGTTGTGGAGCTTGTTCTGTCAGTTTTCAGGTCTCTTTCTGGGGTATTTGGAATAACCTGATCATTATCTAGTTTTGTTTGTGTAATGAGGCAGTCTAGGGTCCTCATGCTCCACTGCCATCTTCCTCTACTACCTCATAGGCTAATTCTAACAAATATTTAACTAAGAGTTAATGTCTATACTTCACAAACCTTTCCAAAACACAGGAAAGAAGGAAAAACTCTCAATTGATTCTATGAGGCTAACACTACCCTGATACCAAAACCAGATAAAGATGCCCCCAAAAAGAGAACTACTGGTTGATATCCATAATGAACATAGATTCAGATAGCCTCAAAAAAAAATACTAACAAACTGAATTCAACAAAACATCAAAAAAAAAAAATTCCCCACAATCAAGTGGGATTTATTCCTCTATTGCAAGTGTGGTTCAATATTTGCAAATCAATGTGATAAATCACATCAATAAGAAAAAGAATGAGAACAATACTGTCCCTTCAATAGATAAAGAAAAAGTATTTGCCCAAGTATATGTCCACAAAATGAACATCTACTCATTTTAACACCCTCAACAAAGTAGGTTTAGGGGAACATACCTCAACATATTAAATGATTATATGAAAAGCCCACAGCTAACATCATCCTCAATGGGGGGAAAAAAAGCTTTTTTCCCTGAGGTCAGGAACATGACAGGCATATCCATCTTACCAATTTTATTCAACATAGTTCTGGAATTCCTAGCCAAAAATTAAGATTCCACCAAAAATTCCACCAAAAATCTGTTGGGATTGATAGACAAATTCAGTAAATTTGTGGGATACAAAATCATTGTGTAGCAATCTATGGTATTTCTATATATGAATAATGGTTCAGTAGAAAAAGAAATTCAGAAAATAATTCCATTTACGATTGCAACCCAAATAAGATACCTAGGAATATAAGTAACCAAAGATATGAATACTTGTGCTCCAAAAACTAAAACACACTGATGAAAGATATTCAAGATTATGCAAAAAAAAATGGAAAGTCATTCCATGCTCTTGGGTTGGAAGAAAAAATATTGTCAAAATGTTTATACTACCCAAAGCAATCTACACACTCAATGCAATCCCTGTCAAAATAACAAAATTTCTTGCCGAGTGGGAACTAACAATCTTAAAATTTGTATGGAACCACAAAAGACCTCAAATAGCCAAAGCAATCTTGAAAAAGAAAAACAAAACTGTAGGTATCACAATTGCAGATTTTAAGTTATATTGTAAAGCAGTAGTAATTAAAACAGTATTGTATTGGTATAAAAATAGACACATAAGTCAGTAGAATAGAACAGGAAACCCAGAAAGAAACCTACAATTATATAGTCAATTCATCTTCAACAAAGCAGAAAAGAATATCCAATGAGGAAAAAGACAGTCTCTTCAACAAATGGTGTTGAGAAAACTGGACAATCACATGCAGAAGAATGAACCTGGGCCACTTTCTTTCACCATACACAAAAATAAACTCAAAATGGATTAAAGACATAAAAGTGAGACATGAAACCATAAAAAACCTTGAAGAGAGCACAGGAAGTAATCCCTCTGATCAGCCATAGCAACATTTTTCTAGATATGTCTCCTGAGGCAAGGGAAATAAAAGCAAAAATAAACTATTGGGACTATCTCAAAATAACAATTGTCTGCACAGCAAAGGAAACAATCAACAAAACTAAAAGGAAACCTACAGAATGGGAGAAGATATTTGCAAATGAAATATCCAACTTATATCCAAAATATATAAAGATTTGATACAACTCAATATCCTAAAACCAAACAACCCAATTAAAAATAGTCAGAAGACATGAAGGGATATTTTTCCAAGGAAGACCCACAGATGACCAAGAGAAACACAAAAGGATGCTCAACATCACTGATCATCACGAAAATGCATTTCAAAACTACAATTATATATGCACTTTACACCTCTCAGAATGGCTAAAATCAATAACAAAAGAAACAACAGGTGTCAGTGAGGATGTGGAGAAAAAGGAACCCTCTTGCACCACTGGGAATGCAAACTGGCATAGTCACCCTGGAAAAGAGTATGGAGGTTTCTCAGAAGTTAAAAAAATGAACTACACTATTATCTAGCAATTGCAGCACTGGGTATTTACCTAAATAATACAAAAACACTAATTTAAAGGGATACATGCAGCCCTACATTATTACAATAGCCAAGATATGGAAGCAGCCCAAGTGTCCATGAATTGATGAATGGGTGAAGAAGATATGATGTATATATATTCAATGGAATATTATCTAGCTATAGAAAACAATGAAATCTTGCCATTTGCAAAGACATGGATAGAGCTTGAGAGTATAATACAAAGTGAAATAACTCAGTCAGGGAAAGACAAATACCATATGATTTCACTCATATGTGATACTTAAGAAACAAAAGAAATGAGCAAAGGGGGAAAAAGGGAGTGTGAAAGAGAGGAAGAAACAAGATTAGAACTAAAATTAAGGCTTCACCAAGATTACAGTTTTACTATCCCTACCTATCCTAATGTTACCTTTTCCTAATATAACTTCTACAATGTGCAAATTAGAGGTCTGGGTTTTGTGGGGAGGAGCTGTTGTCAAAATTTCCTATACCTCCATAGTGACTTCATGGAATAATAACATTTCTTTAAAATTTTTCATTTAAATTGGGGTAAAAATAGAACATAAATTTTACTATCAATCATTTTTAACTGTATAATTCAGTAATGTTAAGTATATTCACATTGTTTTGAAACAAATCTTCATATTTTTTCTATCCCACAAAACTGAAAGTCTGTACCCATTAAAAAAGAACTCCCCACTTCCCACTCCCCACAGCCTCTGGAAACAACCAGGGACTTTTGTGTACTTCATTTCTGTGAATTTGTCTACTTTAGATGTCCCACATAAGTGATATCATACAGTATTTTTCTTTTCATGACTGGATCATTAGACTTAGCATAATATCTTCAAGGTTCATCCATATTGTACATATGACAAGATTTCTATTTTCCTAAAAGAGTGGATGATATTCCATTGCACGTGTAATACATCTTTCTTTCTTTTTTGGTTCTTTCTTCTTTCTTTCTTTCATTCTTTCTTTCTTTCTTAATTATGTTAGTCACCATACAATACATCATTAGTTTTTGATATAGTGTTCCAAGATTGTTTATGTATAATACCCAGTGCTCCATGCAATATGTGCCCTCCTTAATATTTATCTGCCAGTGGACATTTGGGAGGCTTCCACCTCTTAGCTGTAACACCGCAAGGATCATGGATGTCCAAATACCTCTTTGAGATCCTGCTTTCAATTATTTTGGTTAAATACCCAAACATGTGATTGAGGGATTATATGGTAGTTTTATTTTTTATTACATATTTTATTAATTTAGTTATATTATATGGCAGTTTTAATTTTTTAAGATTTTATTTTTTTGAGAGAGAGAGAACACAAACAGGGGGAAGGGCAGGGGGAGAGGATAAAGCAGAATCCCCACTGAGCAGGGAGCCTGACTCAGAGCTTGATCCCAGAACCCTGAGATCATGACCTGAGCTGAAAGAAGATGCTTAACCAACTGAGCCACCCAGGCATCCCTGAAGTTTTAATTTTATTTTAAATAGTAGCTGCACCATTTTCTATTCCCTTCAATAGCCCACAAGTGTTCCAATTTCTGTACATTCTTGCCTACATTTTTTTATTTTTTATTTGTTTCGTTGATTTTGGTAGTGAGGATTCTAATGAGATGATATCTCATTATGGTTTTAATTTGCATTTTCTATGATTATTGATGTTGAACATCTCTTCATATGCTTACCGAACATTTGAATATCTTTAGAGAAATGTGTATTCAGGTGTTCTGCCCATATTTTAATGGGATTGCTTGTTGTTGAGTCACAGGAGCTCTAGATAGTACTAACTAGTACTACTCTAGGTACTAACCCTTTATCAGATACATGATTTGCAAATATGTTCTCCCATTCCACAGGCTGCCTTTTCACTCTGTTTCCTTTAATAAGCAGTTTTTAAGTTTCATGTAGTCCCATTTGTCTGTTTTTTTTTTCTTTTGTGACTCATGATTTTGGTGTCATATCCAAGAAATAATTCCCATATCCAATGTCATGAAGTTTACCCTTATGTTTTCTTACAGGAGTTTTATATTTTTAGGTCTTATGTTTAGTTTTTTAAATGATTGTGAGTTAACTTTTTGTGTATAATGCAAGGTAAGCATTCAGCTTCATTCTTTTGCATGTGGATATTCAGTTTCCTAACACCATTTATTGAAGACATTATACTTTCCCCATTGTATCTTGACACCCTTGTCAAACACCATTTGATCATGTATGAGAGTTTATTTTTGAGCTCTCTATTCTGTTTCATTTGTGTGTATGTCTGCCTCTGTGCCAATACAACATTGTTTTGATTACTGTAGTTTTGTAGTATGTTTTGAAATAAGAATTATGAGTCCTCCAACTTTCTTCATTTTTCAAATTGTTTTGGCCATCTTGAATCCATTGAAATTCCATATGTATGTTAGTAGTTTTTCTATAAATAAAATGTCATTGAGATATTGGTAGGGATGACATTAAATTTATAGATTGATTTGGGTAGTGTGATGGTTATTACTATGTGTCAACTTCACTGGGCCACAGGTGCTCAGATATTTTATTTTTACCCATTATTCTGGATTCATCTGTGAGGATGTTTCGGGATGAGATTAACATTTAAATTGGTAAACTGAGTAGAGCAGAATGCCCTCCCTAATGTGGGAGGCCCTCACCTAATTGGTTGAAGACCTGAATAGAATAAGAAGCATGGGTAAGAAAGAACTCCTCCTCTTCTACTCCCTTTAAGCTAAGGCTTTTCTTTTTCCCCCTCTGCCTTCAGACTTGAACTAAAACATTCGTTCTTTGGGGGTCTAGAATCTTTTGGACTCAGGTTTCCAGCTTGCTGACTGTAAATCTTGGGACTTGTCAGTCTCTAACCACATAAGCCAATTTCTTATAATGATTCTCTTAGTTATTTATCCTCTATTTATCATCTATATCTATCTACATCGATACAGATAGGCAAATATAGAGATGAAAATGATAGATACATATATACATCTTATTGGTTCTGTTTACCCGGAGAACCCTGGCTAATATAGGTAATATGGACATTTCAACAATATAAAGTCTTCCAATCCATGAACACAAGATATCTTCCCATTTGTTTGTGTCTTCTTTACTTTTTCTCAGCAATTTTTTTTTGTTTGCTAGTTGTTTTTTTATATATATTTTTTAAAATTTCTTTTCAGCGTAACAGAATTCATTGTTTTTGCACCACACACAGTGCTCCATGCAATATGTGCCCGTCTTAATACCCACCACCTGGATCCCCCAACCTCCCATCCCCCGCCCCTTCAAGACCCTCAGATTGTTTTTCAGAGTCCATATTCTCTCATGGTTCACCTCCCCTTCCAATTTCCCTCAACTCCCTTCTCCTCTCCATCTCCCTATGTCCTCCATGTTATTTGTTATGCTCCACAAATAAGTGAAACTATAGGATAATTGACTCTCTCTGCTCGACTTATTTCACTCAGCATCATCTCCTCCAGTCCTGTCCATGTTGCTACAAAAGTTGGGTACTCATCCTTTCTGATGGAGGCATAATACTCCATAGTGTATATGGACCACATCTTCCTTATCCATTTGTTAACACACAAGTCTTATGTCTTCTTGGCTAACTTTATTTCTAAATGGTTTTTTTTTCTTTTTATGCTATTGTAAATGGGATTTTTTAAATGTCTTCTTTGAATGTGTGTTATTAGTGAATAGAAATGCAACTGATTTTTATGTGTCAATTTTGTATACTGAAACTTTGCTGAATTCATTTATTAGTTCAAACAAGGGTTTTTTTTAGTGGCATCTTTAGGGTTATCTATAGTATAAATTTCTTTTGAACTTATATTACCTACTATTTGGGGGATAAGTG
The DNA here is from genome assembly GCF_010015895.1 of Lontra canadensis. NCBI lineage: Eukaryota > Metazoa > Chordata > Mammalia > Carnivora > Mustelidae > Lontra > Lontra canadensis. The sequence goes on from NW_022631689.1 coordinate 10,284, forward strand.
GAGTTGCCCTTGGTGTTCAAACCATCCAACAACAAAGTAGAAGTATTAAAGCCAATGAAGATATGTCAAAATCTTCTATTAAAATCATTCAATAAATGAAAGAAAAATTAATGTAGTCAACAGTGTTTACTAGGATATTTAAAGAAATGTCATAGTCTCCACTGACTTATTTTCTTGGTTATCTCATTTAACCTGAGGTGATCTGACTAGAAATTGATTTCAAGGTTAATTCATATTAACTATAATATTATATTTAGTTATCATGCTCTTATAATTCATTATTTATTAAATTCAATTAAATATAACAACATTTCAGTCATGAGGTAACCAACACAGGTGAATTTTGAGAAATTAGAAGACTGCAACTTAGATATTTGACCAATGACCACTTTCAAATTTCTGTCTTTTCCTTTCCCATTATCCCCCACATCTTGGCAGTCTGATAAGCATGCTCACTCTCTCTGTGCCTTAACACCAGCAGAAATTTCAAACCTGGTCCCTCTACTGCAGTCTCAACCCCAAACACAATAAAAATCCAAAGATACCTGTTTCACTCCTTGCTTTTTTTCATTCCACATTGAACCTGAACCCTTCTCTTTGCTGTTTACTATGTAAGTAATAACCATTTCAAATTCATAAGTGCCTATGTGTCACTTGTCCTGTCATATGTAATTCCTGGACAGGGGATAACCAGGATCCAGGAGTGGATGGCAGACACCAAAATATAATTGAGAGATTTAGATTTCCTGTATAGTAATAAAGCCTCCTTAGAGTCCTCTGAGAGAATAGATTTACATCTCTTCAGATTCTTCAGACTATCCTTAGAGTCAAACATTCTTTCTCTAATATTAGCCATGTCTCAAGCTGAATTTTTTGTGTCCATTTAATATATGCATTCTTTACTTGTTGATGAGTATGGGGAATAGTTAAATAAATGGAGGAAACAGAATCCTATTGTAATACCCAAGAAGACCATCTTGTAGATCTCTTGGGAAATAGTTTTGCTGGTCTTTCTTCCCAGAGGCATTACCTTAATATCACCATGTAACATAGAGTACATGATCTATATTTCTGTCGGAACTTTCTTTTTTTAGAGGGTTATCATCCTTGAGTTTTGTGGGGTATAATGGAAGTGGGTATCAACTTGAAAGCATGGGGCATAGGAATAGGTGGGTATGAAATCTATATTTGGGAGAAGCATTTATTCACAGTAAAGTGCTAATACCTGAGCCAATTTGATGACAATGAGAGCTAAAAGCATGAACTGAGAGTTAAAGACACTACAAAGGAAGAATTGCCAGAATGTATATTCTGAGTTTGTGGTTTAAAGAAGAGTCAAAGATGATACTGTTGAAGCTCTTAAACCCAGGAGTAGTTCAGAAGAATAAGCAGGCTTCAGTAGGAAGATGAGTTCATTTTTAGGATTACTGAGTATGATGTATCTGAGTAATATTCAAATGGGGACACTTAGCAGGTATGTGGAAATGCTGTAAGACCTGAAAGCAGGTTAGGAAATGTTAGTTCACAAGATAGGTATCCATAACTCCCACCATGTAAGACTTGCTTTCTTTTATGCCAATTCCTAAGGCAGATCCTAGCTGAGATATGGTCACTTAATTAATGCTCCAAGGAAGAAAATGATGGGGGTAAAGATTTGCTGTCCTGAACAAAAAGATTTATTATGGAAAATAATACACAACTTATTTTTCATATGAACCTGTAGAGAGCCAGCTACTAGATTTCCATGATTATTCAGGACCTCTGTAGTGAGTGCTATGTCACAGTCTGATATCCTAGCTACTGCTGAAGATATTTCTTAGATTTAGTTTTCACATGGTATAAGTTCTTAGATTTGAAGTTGTTCTAAGAGATATTGCTGTCTCTCATAGGTCAAAGGCAGATGCTGGTACCAGGAGAAATAACACTATCAAATGTTGCAAGATTTTTTTTTCTATGAATTTCATCTTGCATTGTTTTACACACAAAAAGTCCTGAACCAAAAAAGGGGAAATTAATAGTGAAAATATTCTCATCCAGATGGCAATAGTCTTTTTTGATTGAATCAAGAACTCTACTATATAGCTAAATTTATCCCTTGAAATTTTCATTTTCTTTGAATGACACTGCACTCTTCCCCGAGATTAGAGAGGTCTGGCTGCAGTCAGAGCATACATCAGTGTGCATGCAACTTTCAAACATTCCCTCTTTCAATGCTTTCTGAATAGCCTGGCTGTTCTCTTCCAAGACAGAGAAAAATGATTCCCTAGAAATGGAACTTCCTCATCTATATGCAGCAAAGAGCTCATATTCATCTTCTCACCTTCTTATAGTTTCAGAAAAGATAGTTATTGTTAACACGGACTATTCTTGGAGCCAAAACTGCTATGGTTAGGGCATTTTATCAACCAAATCACAGCTGTTCTGCCTTGCCATAAGTCATCCTCACCTTCTATTAGATTGCCCCAGGAAAAAAAGGTTTGCTACAACTAAATGGTTTCATATAGAATCTTTACTTGTCTAGGGCTTTGGCTTGTAACAAGTCTCTCTATTCCAGTATGGTGATGCAAAATACACTTGAAGCCCCAGGCAGTACCACAAAACAAACAGGGTATGTATGTATGTATGTATGTATGTATGTATGTATGTATGTTTGTTTGTAAGAGCTGCACTAAAAATATTTTATAAACATTGAAAATTTCCCTCTTCCTGCAAAGACATGAATGGAGGTAGAAAATATAATACTAAGTGAAATAAGTCCATCAGAGAAAGACAAACACATGATTTCACTCATATGTGGAATTTTAAAAAATGAGCAAAGAAAGAGAGAGAGAGAGAAGCCAAGAAACAGACTCTTAACTATTGAGAACAAAATGAAGGTTACCAGAGGGAAGGGGATGGGTGGATGGGTTAAATAGGTGATGGGAATTAAGGAATACACTTGTGATAAGCACTGGCTGGTGTATGGAACTGTTGAATCATTATATTGTACACCTGAAACTAATATAACACTGTACATTAATTATACTTGAACTGAAAAAAAAAAACTAATGTGTTCAGTTTCCTGCTCATACAGAGGTTTTTTTTTTTCTTTTTTCAAGTGACACATAGTCCAGTGTTCTATATTGTCTCCCTTAAATGATCAAGGGCATAAAGTTGATACTTCTAATGAGTTTAATAGACCTCCTGTCTGGGACATTCTTCTTAATAGCCAGCCTAAATGTGTCTTACAAAAAAAAAAAAAGACATAGTAAGTTTGAATAAGTGTAGTTATTTCTTTGTCAGTCATAATAAATTTTATTTTTAAAATTTATATGAATAAGTCTTTCTAGCAGTGGTTAAGAGTTATACATAACAAAGCAGGTCTAGATAAAATTTTATTTTGCCACTTACAAGTTCTGAAACCATGGACAAATCTCTTAACTTCACCCAAGCCTCATTTTGTCAATTATAAGTAGAAACAACTGCCGCAATAACAAAACATTACATCTTTTAAAGAGGCTCATTTTGAGGGGCACCTGGGTGGCTCAGTGGGTTAAGCCTCTGCCTTTGCCCCAGGTCATGATGCCAGGGTCCTGGGATTGAGCCCTGCATCGGGCTCCCTGCTCAGTGGGGAGCCTGCTTCCCTTCCTCTCTCTCTGCCTGCCTCTTGTGATCCTTGTCTGTCAAATAAATAAAATATTAAAAAAAGGCTCATTTTGAGAATTAAATGAGAAAAGAGAATAACTTCCAGTATAGCACCTGGTGTACACTAAATAAACAGTAGTTATTTTTGTGGCAGTGTAAAATTTTGTGATAACTAAAGTTTTTCTTTTCTGTATTTTTCTGCTTCTGTGAGACCCTACTGAATTGTTGGCTTTTGATAAATCTCTAGACATTTTTCATCCAAAGGAATGAAGACAGAAAGGAATCCTCCAAAAACAGTCATTTGAGGGTCTAAATAATTTTTTTAAGATTTTATTATTTATTACAGAGGGAGAGCACATGAGAGAGAGAGAGAGAGTGAGCAGGGGCAGAGGAAGAAGCAGACTCCCTGTTGAGCAGATGTGGGGCCCAATCCCAGGACCCTGGGATCATGACCTGAGCCAAAGGCAGATGCTTAACTGACTGAGCCACCCAGGCACTCTTGAGTTTCTAAGTAATTAAAAAAAAAAAAAGCGGAGCACCTGGCTGGCTCAGTTGGAAGAGTGTGCAACTCTTGATCTCACCGTCATGAGTTTGAGCCCCAAGTTGGGTGTAGATATTACTTAAATAAATAAAACTAAACAAAAAAACAAATAAACAAAACAAAAGCCCTAGCAGAGATTATAGCTTTGAAACTCAAGGTATTTTTTGAATTGCAAAAGCTAAGTTTCCTGATGAAGAAGGGTTTTCTTATTTTGTTTGTTTTACTCTCAAAAGCTTGATTTTTAATCAAGAAGCTAAGGACTTTTGCAGTCTAAAGGACTCCTGTGAAAGTTTATCCTAAAGTGTAAGTGTTTATAAAATAATATACTGTAGTTTACAGCCATGGTTCTCAGAATGCCCTGGACCATCAGTATCAACAACATCACCTCGGGGCTTGTTAGAAGTATAAAATCTTGGGCCCTATTCCAGACCTACTGAATCAGAAATTCTGGGGTGCAAACAAGCACTGTGTTTTAAGAACCCTCCAAGTAATTCCGATGCATGGTCAACTTTGAGATACTGGCATATAGTATTATTATAGATTAGAGAAGCTTACATGATGAAGATCGAAGTAGTTTTCCCATGCAAAATAAACTAAAGCCAATGGGCAAAGAACAGAAAGAGAATTGGGTTGCCATAACAAAATATCACAGACTGTGGCTTACAGAATAGAAAGTTATTTTCTCAAAATTCTAGAGGCTGGAAAGTCTAAGATAAGGTTCCAGCAGGGTTTTATTTCTGGTGAGAACTCTTCCTGGATATTGGAAAGAATTCCCCATCCAGGAGATCTGTTGAAACCTTGATCAATTTCATGCCCTTGATCCTTTAAAGTGAGCAATATAGAACTCTGGACTATGTGTCACTTGGGGAAAAAAAAGTTCCATATGGGTGGAAAATTGAGCTCATCAGTTTTTTTTTTTTAATTCCAGTATAATTAACATGCAATGTCATATTAGTTCCAGGTGTACAATACGATTTATACATTACTCAGTGCTCATCACAGTAAGTGTACTCTTAATCCCCTTCACCTATTTCACCCATCTACCAACCCACCTCCCCTCTGGCAACCATTGGTTTGTTATCTATATTTAAGAGTCTGGTTTTTGTTTGCTTCTTTGTTCATTTGTTTTGTTTCTCCAATTCCACATATGAGCTAAACCATATATTTAACTGTCTATGAATGACTTATTTCAATTAGTATTATACCCTCTAGATCTATCTCTGCTGTTGTAAATGGCAAATTTTCATTCTTTTCTATGCCTGAGTAATGCACTCTATACATATATACCACATCTTAATAATCCATTCATCTATCAATAAACATTGGTTTGTTTCCACATCTTGGTTATTATAAATAATGCTGCAATAAATACAGGGGTGCACATATCTTGTTGAATTAGAGTTTTTGTTTTCTTTGGATAAATACCCAGTAGTAGAATTACTGAATCATATGGTAATTCCATTCTTAATTACTTTTTAAATTTTATTTTAATTCCAGTATGATTAACATACAGTGCTATATTAGTTTCACTTATACAATATACTGATTCAACAATTCAATATATTACACAGTACTCATCAAGTAGGTGTACTCTTAATCTTATTCACCTATTTCACTCCTCCTCCCCCCACCTCCCTTCTGATTACTGTCTGTTTGTTCTTCATAGTTAAGTCTATTTGGGGTTTGTCTTTTATTTCTTTGTTCATTTATTTCTTAACTATTACATATGAGTGAAATCACAAAGTATTTGTCTTTCTCTGACTTATTTAGCTTACCATTATAATCCATTCATGTTGTTACAAGTGGCAATATTTCATTCTTTTTTATGCCTGAATAATATTTTATTATATTGTAATATAACATTAATATATTTAAATTATATATATATTTTTTTCATCCATTCACCTATCAAAGTACATTTGGCCTGCTTCCATAATTATTATTGTAAATAATGCTGCAATAAGCTTAAGGGTGCACATATCTTTTAAAATTTATTCTTTATATTCTATGGGTAAATACCCAGTAGTACAATTACTGGATCATATATGACAGTTCTATCTTTGTTTGAGGAACCTCCATACAGTTCTATACTGTGGCTTCACCACTTTGCATTCCCACCAAAAGTGCAAGAGGGTTCATCTTTCTCCACATGCTCACTAACACTTGTTATTTCTTGTCTTTTTGATTTTAGACATTCTGACAGGCGAGAGGTGATATGTCAATGTGGATTTGACTTGCATTTCCTTGATGATTAGAGATGTTGAACATCTTTTCATGTGTGTTCTGGCAATCTGTATGTCTTTGGAAAAATGTCTATTCAGGTTCTCTACCCATTTTTTTTTCCAGCATAACAGCATTCCTTGTTTTTGCACCACACCCAGTGATCCATGTAATCCGTGCCCTCTCTCATACCCACCACCTGGTTCTCCCAACCTCCCACCCCCTGCCGCTTCAAAACCCTCAGATTGTTTTTCAGAGTCCATAGTCTCTCATGGTTCACCTCCCCTTCCAATTTCCCCCAACTCCCTTCTTCTCTCTAACTCCCCTTGTCCTCCATGTTATTTGTTATGCTCCACAAATAAGTGAAACCATATGATAATTGACTCTCTCTCTGCTTGACTTATTTCACTCAGCATCATCTCTTCCAGTCCCGTCCATGTTGCTACAAAAGTTGGGTATTCATCCTTTCTGATGGAGGCATAATACTCCATAGTGTATATGGACCACATCTTCCTTATCCATTCGTCTGTTGAAGGGCATCTTGGTTCTTTCCACAGTTTGGCGACCGTGGCCATTGCTGCTATAAACATTGGGGTACAGATGGCCCTTCTTTTCACTACATCTGTATCTTTGGGGTAAATACCCAGTAGTGCAATTGAAGGGTCATAGGGAAGCTCTATTTTTAATTTCTTGAGGAATCTCCACACTGTTTTCCAAAGTGGCTTCACCAACTTGCATTCTCACCAACAGTGGAAGAGGGTTCCCCTTTCTCCACATCCCCTCCAACACATGTTGTTTCCTGTCTTGCTAATTTTGGCCATTCTAGCTGGTGTAAGGTGGTATCTCAATGTGGTTTTAATTTAAATCTCCCTGATGGCTAGTGATGATGAACATTTTTTCATGTGTCTGATAGCCATTTGTATGTCTTCATTGGAGAAGTGTCTGTTCATATCTTCTGCCCATTTTTTTATATGATTATCTGTTTTGTGTGTGTTGAGTTTGAGGAGTTCTTTATAGATCCTGGATATCAACCTTTTGTCTGTACTGTCATTTGCAAATATCTTCTCCCATTCCGTAGGTTGCCTCTTTGTTTTCTTGACTGTTTCCTTTGCTGTGCAGAAGCTTTTGATTTTGATGAAGTCCCAAAAGTTTATTTTGGCTTTTGTTTCCTTTGCCTTTGGAGACATATCTTGTACCCATTTTTAATTGGATTTTTTATTGATGTTGAGTTGTATAAGTTCTTTATGTTATTTTGGGTATCAACCCCTTATCAGATATATAGATAGATATAGATATAGATATAATTTGCAAATGTCTTCTACCATTCAGTACATTGTTTTTTTGTTTTGATGATGATTTCTTTTTCTGGGAAAACCTTTTTATTTTGTTGTGCCTCCAATAGTTTAATTTTGTTTTTGTTTCCATTGAGAAGGGAGATATATCTTTAAAAAATGTTTTCATGGCTGATATCAAGGAGATTACTTCCTACAATTTTTCCTAGGAATTTTATGGATTCAGGTCTTACATTTAGTCTTTAATCCATTTTGAATTTATTTTTTTGTATAGTGTCTCACATTTAGGTCTTTAATCCATTTTGAGTTTGTTTTTGTGTATAGTGTAAGAAAATGGTTGATTATTTTGCATGAACCTGTCCAGTTTTCCCAATACCATTTGTTGAAAAGATTGTCTTTTTCCATTTCATATTCTTGCTTCCTTTGTCATAGATTAATTGATCATAAAAGCATGGGTTTATTTCTCCTATCTCTATTCTGCTCTATTGATATATGTGCATATTTTTGCACTAGTACCATGCTGTTTGGACCTTATAGCTTTGCATTTTATTTTGGAATCTGGGACTCTGATACCTCCAGATTTATTCTTCTTTCTCAATATTGCTTTGTCTATTCAGGGTCTTTTGTGGTTACCTACAAATTTTAGGTTATTTGCTCTAGTTCTGTTGAAAATGCTTTGGTGTTTTGATAGGGATTGCATTAAATCTATAGATTTATTTGGGTAGTATGGACATTTTAACAATATTTGTTTTTCCAATCCATGAGCATAGATTACTTTCTATTTGTGTCATCTTCAATTTCTTTCATCAGTTTTATATTTTTCAGAGTACAAGTCTTTCACCTCTTTGGTTAAGTTTATTCTTAAGTATTTTACTCTTTTTGGTGCAATTGTAAATAGGATTGTTTTTGTAATTCATTTTATGCTACTTCATTATTAGTGCATAAAATGCAACAGATTTATGTACATTATTTTTTATCCTATGACTTTGTTGAATTCATTTATCAGTTCTACTAGGTTTTTTTGTGGAGTTATTAGGGGTTTCTATATATGGTAACATGTCATCTGCAAATAGTAACAGTTTCACTTCTACCTTGTGAATATGGATGCCTTTTACTTCTTTTTCTTGCTTAATTGCTGTGGCTAAGACTACCAAAGGTAAGGTGAAACAAAGTGGTGAGAGTGGATATCCTTTGTCTTGTTCCTGATCATAGAGGGAAAGCTGTCATTTTTCCCCATTGAGTATGTTGTTAGCTGTGGGTTTTTCATATCTGGCCTTTATTATGTTGAGTTATGTTTCCTCTAAACCTACTTTGTGGGGAGTTTATATTATGAATGGATGTTGTATTTTGTAAAGTGGTTTTTGTGCATCTATTGAGATGACCATGTTTTATATCCTTTTACTGTGATATATCAAGTGATTGACTTACAAATATTTAACCATGCTATATCTCTGGGACAAATACCATGTGATGGTTGTGAGTTTTTTAAAAAAATACTTAAATTAAATTTAATTAACATATTCTGTATTATTAGTTTCAGAGGTAGAATTCAGTGATTCATTAGTTGCATATGACTCCCAGTGCTTATTACTTCAAGTGCCCTCCTTAAGACCCATCACCCAGATACCCCATACCCCCCCCATGTGAATGACTTTTTAAATGTATTATTTGATTTGGTTTGTTAATATTTTGTTGAGGATTTTTACATATATTTTCATCAGAGATATTGGTCTATTGTTTTCATTTTTTGTAGTGTCTTTATCTATATTTATTATCAGGGTGATATTGGCCTTGCAAATTGAGTTTGGAAGTTTTCCTTTATCTTCTGATTTTTTGAATAGTTTGAAAAGAATAGGTATTGACTCTTCTTTAAATGTCTGGTGTATTCATTTGAGAAGCCAGGTGATCCTGGACTTTTGTTCATTGGGAGTTTTTTGATTACTGATTCAAATTCTTTGCTAGTAATCAGTCTGTTCAGATTTCCTATTTCTTCCTGATTATGTTTTGGCAGGTTATGCATTTCTAGAAACATATCCATTTCCTTGAGGTTGTACAGTTTGTTAGCATATAGTTTTTCACAATATTCTCTTATCATCTTTTGTATTTCTATGACTCCAGTTGTTATTTTTCCCCTTTGACTTCTGATTTTATTTATTTGAGTCCTCCTTTTTGTTAATCATTCCAGCTAAAGGATTATCAATTTTGTTGACACTTTTTTAAACCTATTTTTTAAAATATTTTATTTATTTATTTGACAGATATCACAAGTAGGCAGAGAGGCAAGCAGAGAGAGAGAGGAGGAAGCAGGCTCCCTGCAGAGCAGAGAGCCCCATTCAGGGCTCAATCCCAGGACCCTGGGATCATGACCTGAACCGAAGGCAGAGGCTTTAACCCACTGAGCCACCCAGGCACCCCTTTTGTTGACATTTTTAAAGAATTAACTCCTGGTTTTGTTTATCTGTCCTATTGTTATTTTAGACTATTTCATATACTTTTGCTCTTTTTCTAGAGAGTTCGAGGGGTGAAGGGAGAGAGAGACTCTTAAGCAGGCTCCAGGCTGAGCATGGAGGGCTTAGTGCATGGCTCAATCTCAACCTCATGACCTGAGGTCATGATCTAAGCCCAAATCAAAAGTCAGATACGTAACTAACTGCACCACCCAGGAGTCTCTCATGTATTTCTTTTCTAATTCTTATTATTTCCTTCCTTCCACTGTCTTTGGGTTTTGTTTCTTCTTTTTTTTCAAATTCCTTTAAGGTGTTGTTTGAGATTGTGCCTGTTTTTGAGGTAGGTTTTCTCTTAGAATAGCTTTTGCTTCATCCCCCAAATTTTGGATCATGTTTTCATGTCCATATGTCTCCATCTGTTTTCTTTATTTCCTTTTTTATTTTGTATTCACTTGTTTATTTTTTAGTAGCATGTTATTTAATGTTCATATATTTTTGTACTTTCCAGATTTTTTCTTATAATTGATTTATTTTTTAAGATTTTATTTATTTATTTGACAGAGAGAGAGATCACAAGTAGGCAGAAAAGCAGGCAGAGAGAGAGAGGGAAGCAGGCTCCCTGCTGAGCAGAGAGCCTGATGCAGGGTTTGATCCCAGAACCCTGAGATCATGACCTGAGCCAAAGGCAGAGGCTTAACCCATTGATCCACCAAGGCACTGCTTACAATTGATTTCTCATTTTACACCATCATGGTCAGAAAAGATGCATGATGCAATTTCAATCTTTTTGAATTTTTTCAGACTTGTTTTGTGACCTAACAAGTGATTTATTCTGGAGAATGTTCTATGTGCACTTGAAAAGAATGTGTATTCTGGTGTTTGGGGATGGATTGTTCTCTATATATCTGTTAGGTCTATCTGTTATAATGTTTTGCTTAAAACCACTGTTTCCTTGTTGACCTTCTGTCTGGATGACTTATCCATTGATTTAATTGGGGTGTTAAATTCCCCTACTATTATTGTAGTACTATAAGTTTCTTTCTTTATGTCTCTTAGTAGTTGCTTTATGTATATGGGTGCCCTCCTATTGAGTGAATAAAATTCTTGCATCTTCTCGTTGGATTGTTCCTTTTATCATTATATAGTATCTCTCTTTGTCTCTTCTTACAGTCTTTGCTTTAAAGACTTTTTTGTCCAGTTTAGGTATTACTACACCAGGTGTCTTCTCACTTTTAATTGCATAATACATGTTTTTCCATCCCTTTGCTTTCAGTCTGCAAGTGTCTTTAGGTCTGAAATGAGCCTCTTGAGGCAGCATATAGATTAGCCTTTTGTTTTTATCCAATCACCCTACGTCTTTTGATTGGAGCATTTAGTTCTTTCAATGTAATTATTGGATAGGTATGTACATTCTGCTACTTTTTAGTTGTTTTGCCATTGTTTTTGTCATTCTTCTCTCTTCCTTTTCTCTTTTCTCTCTTCCCTTATGGTTTGACGGCTTTCTTTAGTGATGTTTTGATTTCTTTATCTTTATTTTTGCATATCTATTATAGTTTTTTGATTTGCGATTTCCATTATGTTTATATATAATGTACTATGCATGTAGCAAATTACATTGGCACCTACAGCAGCTGATGGTTTCTTAAGTTTGAACCCATTCAAAAAGCCCTAAATTTTTACTTCACCCCCCACGTTTTAGGTGCATAATGTTATACTTTATATCCTTTTATTTTGGTAATACCTTGACTAATTTTTATAGGTATAATTGGTTTTACTGCTTTTGTGCTTTAGCCTCCCTACTTGCTATATAAGTGATTAATCTACTATTTTATTATGCTTATATTTTCCTGTGAATTTTTTCCTTTCCTAATTGTCTTATTTCTGATTATCGCTTTCTCTTTCCATTCAAAGAATTGTCTTCACCTTTTTTTTTTTTTTTCATGGCTGGTTTAGTCGTGATGATCTCCTTTAACTTTAGTTTGATGGAAAACTCTGTCACTGTTTATTCTAAATGACAACCTTGCTTGGTAGATTATTGTTGGTTGCAGGGTTTTTTTTTTTTTCCTTTCAGCCTTTTGAATACATCATGCCACTCCTTTCCACCTGCATGTTTTTTAACTCTTTTTTATTTTAATTCCAGTCAGTAAACATAGTGTTGTATTAGTTTCAGGTACACAGTATAGTAATTCAACACTTCCATACATCACCCTGTACTCATATGACAAGATCTACTGTTTCTGCTGAAAAAAAAAAATCAGCTGATAGCCTTTTGGAGTTTCCCTTGTATGCAACTCTTTTCTTTTCTTGTGCTTCTTTTAAAATTCTATCTTTATCACTACTTTTTGCCATTTTCATTATGTATTTTGGTTTGGACCACCTTGGGTCAATTTTGTTGGGAGCTCTCTGTGCCTGCTGGATGTTGGTTTCCTTCCCCAGATTAGAGAAATGTTCAACTATTATTTCTTTAAAAATATTGCCTGCCCCCTTTTCTCTCTGTTCTCTTTCTGGGTCCCTTTAATGTGAATACTATTACACTTGAAGATGTCACTGTATTCTCTTAACTTATTCCCATTTTTTTTTGTTTTTATTTTTTCATTTTTCTGTTCAGCTTGGTGGATTGCCATTATTCTGTCTTCCAACTCACTGGTCCATTCTTTTGCTTCCTCTAGTCCACTACTTATCCCCATGTATTTAATTTTAGTTATTGAGTTCTTCATCTCTGATTGCTTCTTTTTTTATATTGTCTACCTCTTTGTTGAATGTCTTGCCAAAATCCTCCACTCTTTTCTCAAGTCCAGTAGGTAACTTTTCTCAAGTCCAGTAGGTAACTTTACGACTGTTACTTTGAGTTCTTTATCAAGCATATTACTTACCTCCATTTCATTTGACTCTTTTACTGTGATTTTGTTTCATTCTTTCACTTGGGACATAGTCCTCTCTCTTTCTTCATTTTACTTAACTGTCTGTGTTGGCATCTATGTTAAGAAAGTGAGGCACATCCCCTCATCTTGAAAGTGTGACCCTATGAAGAGGAGATCCTGTAATGCCCTGTTGCATAATGTCTGCTGTTCAGAACCAGGTACTTCAGGGGTATTTCCTACATGTGTTGTGTATGCCCTACTATTGCGGTTGAGCCATGTTTGACTTCAGTCCAGTTAGCTGCAATAGTTCTGTTTGCCTGTTGTATACAGGGTTTGCTTCCTGTGTTGTTAAATGGTTATTTTGGGGCCACCTGGTCTTGTAGTTGTGTCAGCTTAGATGTGTCTCCTCAGCCCATTTGTTAGGACTATGACAGCACTGAAATACAGGACACTGTCTCTGCATTGTCCCCTGAGAGCATTTCATTGCAACCTGGGCCTGCACTCAGACCAGATGTCTCCCCTCATTCTGTCTGTTAAGGTTGCAATGAGCCAGAACTACAGGGATCTCTCTCTTCTTGTGCTGCTCCTTGTGAAACATTTTTTGTGGGTAGGGCCATCAGTCAGATCAGATGTATTCCCCCAGCCCATTACTTGGGCTGCAATTGAACTGTGTGTGTTGTTTTCTTCCCCTCTCCCCAGAGCAAGAATCACTTTGGAGTGGTGTTGGTCATTTTTGGGACAGCTTGAAGAATGAGATATGTCAGACACTGCTTTGGAAGGACTTCTGATGGGTGGAATTGGTTGGATAGGGTAGTCCACAGAAGAATGTGGGGATAGGGTGCAGGGTTCTTGCAGGTGTCTGGGTATCTAGGCTGGGAGTGGAAGGGAAATGGTGCCTACCAGCTCTTTTGTTTCTGGAGACCTCTCCTAAAGATGCCAGCCCAGCCAGTGCCAATTCTGAGATTAGTAAATAAATCTCTTTCATGTATACCCCAGGCATTTTTCACACTACTGTTCTATGCTGTGTCTTGCTGGGGTTGTTTGTAATGCTGGCTCTTTAAAGGCAGTAATTCAGTTTCCTGTTGCCTTCCAGTTCTCCCAGAGAGAAGTCCACTAATTTTTAAAGTTCCTGGAATTAAGCCCTGATGATTTTACAAACTCCCAAAATTAAACCTCTCTGATTCTCAAAACCAAATGTCCTGAGGGCTCATCTTCCCACTGCAGGTCTCCTGTGTCTGGGGTGTCTTGGTGTGGGGTCTATTCCTCTCCATTGTCCATGGTCATCATGTCCTTGGCATTTGTGGTTAGTCTCACTGGTTAATTTGGTTCTGGACTGAATCTCTGCCCTTCCTACCATTTTTAATCTGTCCTCCTCTTTACATTTAACTGTGCAGAGTCTGGTCTGCCAATCTTCAGTACATCTTCTGAGTTAGTTGTCCTAATGTGGCTTTTATCTAGCTGTATCTTTGGGTCAAGATGAACTTAGGATGTTGCTACTCAGCCATCTCCACAGGCTCCCTCTGAATTCATCAGTTTTTTAAGTTTTTAAAAATTTTAACAGTGTACCTTGAAGTCTAATCCTCATGTTTTTTAATCAAGTGGCTCATTTATTTGGTCACTGCCTAGTGTTTTTTCAATGGGGGAAAAGATGCTTATTTCTGTTTGACCCATTATTCATGGACAATTCACACTAGTAAATGGGGTTATCTAAACCCCACCCAGATGCCAGTATTATGTAGCTGTGTATCTTTCTCATTCTCCTTGATGAACACTATGCACGCAACATAGCCATCTGTCAGTGGGCGTACAAACAGTGTAAAAACGAGATATGCATGTGTAAATTAAATATTGATGAATGAAACTCTGAGAGCTGAGATAAAAGTGAAGCAGAACAGGTAAATCATTCCGATACTTGTGTTAGTGCTGAAATTATGTTCTTAACTTTCTATTTCTTTTTCTGCTGACAGCAGTGCAGGTGACAAAAAAATACTTTTAATTTTGCTGCTGACACAGTTCTGAAGCACAAGAGTCAGTTTCTGTTTTGCTGCTGAGAAAGCAAACTGCCCTCCATAGAAAGGGAAAGGTATAATATTACCAGTCTATTTATGGTGTAATATCTAATTTATGCACAAACTAGAGTAAGGTGCTCTGGAAAACAATTGGATAAAAATGCAATAGTAAAATGTGGGTAACATGAACTTTCTTCCATTCTTTTATTGATTTTTCTATCCCTCACCACCAGGCTCACCTATCCCCCGATCCCCTCCCCTCCAAAACCCTCAGTTTGTTTCTGAGAGTCCACAGTAGCTTATTTAAAGAAATGTCTGAGAACCATCCAAATATGGGGAGATATTTGGGCATTCAAGTTCATGAAGATAACAAGTCACACCAAAATTTCAAACAAAAGAGATTTTATCCAAGACACATAATAAAGCTGTCTAAAATCAAAGACAAAAGCTTTTATTAACAGAAAGAGAAAAAAGATGAATCACAGCTTTCAGCAGATTTCTCAGCAGAATCCTCGTGGGCCAGGAGAAAGTGGGATGATATATATTGAAAGTGCCAAAAAGAAAAGTGTCAACCAAAAATACTATATTGGGCAAAGATGTCCATCAGAAATCAAGGCAAGATAAATACTTCCCTACACAAATAAAAGCTGAGAGAATTCATCACCACTAGACTTACTTTGCAAGGAAAGTTGAAAAGAGCTTTTCAAGTTGAAACAAACGTTTACTAGTTAATAACATGAAGACATGTTAAAATAAACACAGTGGTAGAAGTAAGTATACAATCAAATTCAGAATAATTTAATACTGGAATATAGTAATGTGTTAAACACAACACCAATACAATGATTAAAGAATAAATGTATTAAAAATAACTATATCTATAATAAATTGTTAATGAGTACACAATATAAAAAGAGGCATATTGTGACATCAAAGACATAAAAAGGAAGGGGAGTAAAATGGTTAGGAGTTTATATGTGATAGAAGTAAAGTTGTAATCAGTGTAAAATTGCTGTATCTAAAAGATGCTTTATATAAACTACCTGATATACAGCAAAAACCTATGGTAGATAGACAAAAGATAAAGAGAAGGAAATTAAAGCTTATGACTATGAAAAGTTATCATTCACAGAGGAAACCAGAAAGATAAGAAGGATAAGGGAACAAAAGAGCCAGATAACAATAAGATGGCATTAGTAACACCTTTCTGATCAATAATTACTTTAAATGTAAATGGGTTGAAATCTCCAATCAAAAGACATAGAATGACTAAGTGGATTTTTAATAACAGGACCCAACTATTCACTGCCTCCAAGAGACTCACTTCGGCATTAAGCACACATAAAAACTCAAATTGAAGAGCTATAAAAAGGTATTCCATGCAAGTGGAAACCAGAAGAGAACAGAGAACAGACAAAATAGACTTTAAGCTAAAAATGAAAACAAGAGACAAAGAATGTCTTTATATAATAATAAAAGGGCAAATACTTCAAAAAGTATAGCAACTGTTAAGTATATATACCCCCAACTTTAGAGAGACTAAATATATTAACCAAATACTAAGAGATCTGAAGGGAGAAACAGACAGCAATACAAGAATAGTTGGGGACTTCAAAACTGACTTTTAACAATAGAAACATCATCTAGACAGAAAATTAATTAAGAAACACTAGACTTGAGCTACACCTTAGGCTGAATGAACCTAACAGAAACACTCAAAAATTGCATCCAACAGTAGCATCATACATATTCATCTCAAGAGCACGGAATATTCACCAGAATAGATATTACCAATTAAGTCACCAAAAAAGGCTTAACAAATTGAAGAGACTTTAATCGATATCAAATATCTTTTCTGACCACAATGATAGGAAACTAGAATTCAATAATAAGAGGAAAGCTGGAAAATTCACAAAAATGTGAAAGTAAAGAACATTCTTCTGAACATGGAACATGGGTCATAGAAGAAACTAAAAGGCAAACCAAAAATATCTTAAGTCTAATGAAAATGAAAATATAACATACCAAGACTTATGGGATGGAGCAAAAAGTTTTAAGAGAAGGGTGTTAATAATGATGAATGCCTGTATTTAAAAAAAAGATATCTCTCTAATGAACAATTTAATTTTACATCTCACAGAACTAGAAGAAAGAAAACAAGCTAAACCCAAAGTTAGCAAAAGGAGGAAATAACTAAGATCAGAGCAGAAAAAAATAAACTAGAGAACAGGAAGTCTATAGGACAGATGGTGAAACTAAAAACTGATTATTTTAAAAAGATAAATAAAATTTACAAAATTTTAGGTAGACTAGGAAAAAAAAGAAAAGACTCAAATAAATGAAATCAGATTTTAAAAAGAGCCATTATAGCTATTACTGAAGAAATACAAAATATCATAAGATTATCATGTACAATTATACACTGGCAATTTGGATAATTTAGTGGAAATGAGAGAAAGACACAACTTAAATAACACAACCGACCAAGACTGAAGAATGAAGAAAAAAAAAAATCTGAAGAGACCAATAATGAGTAAGAAGATTTCATCATTTATCAAAACTCACAACACAGAAGAGCCTAGAACAAGATGTTTTAATTGGTGGATCCTACCAAACATTTAAGAATTAGTACCAATGGTCTTCAAACTCTTCCAAAAAATTAAAGAAGAATACTCCCAAACTTATTAACCAACCCTAGTACTAAAACCAAATAACACCACAAGAAAATAAAACTACAGGCAATATCCCTAATAAATACAGATGCAAAATTTTCCAACATTAATACATAAACTGAACTCAACAGTACATTGAAAGGATCATACACAATGGTCAAGTGGAATTTATTCTTAGAATGCAAGAATGGCTCAACATATGCAAGTCAACAAATGTGATAAACCACATTAATAGAATGAAGCATTTAAAAATATGGTTATCTAAATAAATTATGAAAAAGCATTTAACAAAATACAAGTCTTTCATGATAAAATTGCATATTGAAGAAATCTACCTGAATATAATAAAGACCACATGATAAGGCCACAGCTAACATGATACTCAATAGCCAAAAATTGAAAAATTTTTCTCCAAGGTCAACAACAAGGCAAGTATGCCCTTATCACCACTCCTATTCAACATAGTACTGGACCTCATAGCCAGAGTAATTAGGCAAGACAAAGAAATAAAAGACACCAAAATCAGAAAGGAAAAAGGGAGCACATAGGTGGTACAGTCAGTTAAGCATCTGACTCTTTGTTTCAGCTCAGTTCATGATCTCAGGACCCGATCTCAGGGTCTAGGGTTGGGCTCTGTACTTGGTATGGAGTCTACTTGGGACTGTCTATCCTTCCTTCTCTCTCTCTCCGTGTGTGTCCAAAAAAATAAAATAAAATAAAATAAATAATAAATAAATAAATAATTAGAAAGGAAAAAGTAACATTGCCTGGTTCCAGATGATGTGATTATATACATATATATATGTGTGTATATATATACATATATATATAATAACCAACATCACAAAAATACAAAAAAAAAGATTATGAAAAACTATACACCCACAAATTGGACAACCTGGAAGAAATGGATAAATTCCCAGAAACATATAAACTACCAAAACTAAGACAGGACGAAATAAAAAACTTGAATAGACCAATAATCATCAAAGACATTTAATCAGGAACCAAAAAACACCCAACAAACAAAACTCTGGGCCAGATAAATTCAGAGGCGAATTCTACAATACATTTAAAGAAGAAAAATGCAACTCATTCTATGAGGTCAGCATTATCCTGATACCAAAACCAGATAAAGTCTCCATTTAAAAAAAGAGAGTGAAATACAGGCCAGAGAACACCTGGGTGGATCAGTTGGTCAAGGGTCTGACTCTTGATTTTGGCTAAAGCTATAATCTCAGAGTCTTGGAATTGACCCCCACATTGAGTTCTGAGTCTGCTTGAGCATCTCTCCCACTGACCCCTGCCCCCCAAATCTGTCTCCCAAATAAATAAATGTTTTAAAAAGAGAGAACAATAGGCCAATATCCCTGATGAAATGGAAACAAAAATTCTCAATAAAATACTAGTAAATGGAATCCAACAATACATTTAAAAAATCATTCACCACAATCAAGTGGGATTTGTTCCTAGCTTTCTAGGGTAGTTAAACATTTGCAACTCAATTGATTTGGTATACCACATTAACAAAAGAAAGAACTTTATGATCATTTGAATACATACAGGAAAAACATTTGACAAAGTACAATATCCATTCATAATAAAAACCTTCAATAAGGTAGATTTAGAGGGAAACATACCTCAACATATCAAAGACCATATAAATAACACACAGCTAATATCATCCTTAATGGGAAAAATTGAGAGGTTTCCTCTAGTCCAAGAATAAGATAGGAATGTCCACTCTCATCACTGTTATTTCACATAGTACTGAAGACTTAGCCACAGCAATCCCACAATACAAAGATATAAAAGGCATCCATAGCATCAAGGAATGAGTAAAACTTCCACTATTTCCAGATGACATGATACACTATAGAAAATTGCAAAAGACTCTACCAAAAAATTGCTAGAGCTGATACATGAATTCAGTAATGTTGCAAGATACAGAATCAACAACAAACAGTTCTATTGCATTTCTATAAAACAGTGAAGCAGAAGAAAGAGAAATTAAGGAATATATCCCATTTCCATTTTCACCAAAAACAATAAGATACTTAGTAAAAATCTCAACCAAAGAGGTGAAAGAACTGTACTCTGAAATTTAAAAAAAAAAGAGAGATGAAAGAAATTGAAGATGACACACAAAAGAACAGAAGACATTCCATGCTCATGGATGAGAAGAATGAATATTTTTTAAATGTCTATACTACACAGTGATCTACATATTTAATACAATCCCTATCAAAATACCAATAGCACTTTTCACAGTCATAGAACAAACAATCTTAAAATTTGTATGGAACCAGAAAAGACCCTGAATACCCAAAGAAAAACTGAAAGAGAAAAGCAAAGCTGAAGGCAACACATTTCCAGACTTCGAGTATTATTATAAAGCCATAGTGATCAAAAGAGCATGATATTGGCACAGAAACAGACACATAGGTCAATAGAACAGAACAGAAGACCCAGAAATAAGGCCAAAGGTATATAATCAATTAATCTTCAAAAAATTAGGAAGGAATACCCAGTGGGAAAATGTCTCTTCAACAAATGGTGTTGGGAAACCTAGACAACAACGTGCAAAAGAATGATATTGGACTGGAATTCCTGGGTAGCTCAGTTGGTTAAGCATCTGACTTCAGCTCAGGTCATGATTCCAGGGTCCTGGGATCAAGTTCTGGATCAGGCTTCTTGCTCAGTGGGGAACCTGCTTCTCCTTCTCCCTTACACTCTCCTGCTTGTGCTTTCTCTCTCTCAGACAAATAGGTAAAATATTTTGTTTAAAAAATGATAGTGGACCACATTCTAACACCATACCAAAAAAAAAAAAAAATTCAAAATGTTTGAAAGACCTAAGTGTGAGATAGGAAACCATAAAAATCCTGGAAGAAAACTCAGACAGTAATCTCTTTGACATCAACCGTAGCAACTTCTTTCTAGATATATCTCTTGAGGCAAGGGAAACAAAACAAAGATAAACCATTGAGACTTTATCAAAATAAGACCCTTCTGCACCATAAAGGAAATAATGACCATAACTAAAAGTCCACAGAAGCAGAGAAGATATCTGCAAATAGCATATCTGATAAAGGATTAGTATCAAAAATCTATAAATAAGGTGTAAAACTAAACACTCAAAAAAATGAATAATCCAATTTAAAAATGGGCAAGAGACATGAACAGACATTTTTCCAAAGAGGACAACAGATGGTCAACAGATACATGAAAAGTTGCTCAACATCATTCATCATCAGGGAAATACAAATCAAAGCTACAATGAGATATCGTCTTACATGTATCACAATGACTAAAATCAACAATACAAGAAATACAGGTGTTGTCACAGGTGTGCAGAAAGGGGAAACCTCTTTGACTCTTGGTGGGAATGCAAACTGTTGCAGCCACTCTGGAAAACAGTTTGAAGCTCCCTCAAATAGTTAAAAGTAGAGCTACCTACAATCCAGCAATTGCACTAATAGGTATTGACCCAAAGAACACAAAAATGCTAATTCAAAGAGATGCATGCACCCTGATGTTTATAGCAGCATTATCTAGAGTAGCCAAACTGTGGAAACAGCCCAAGTGTCCACTGACTGATGAGTAGATAAGGATTTGGTGTAGCCATAAAAAAAAGATTAAAATCTTGCTATTTGCAATAACATGAATGGAGCTAGAGAGTATTATGCAAAGTGAAATAAGTCAGAGAAAATCAAATACCATATGATTTCACTCATATGTGGAATTTAAGAAACAAAACAAACAACAGGGAAAAAGAGAGAGAGAGGCCAGCCATGAAACACATTCTTAACTATAGAGAACAAGATGATGGTTACCAGAGGGGAGATGATGGAGGGATGGGTTAAATCAGTGATGGGGATTAAGGCATGCACTTGTGATGAGCACTGGGTGTTGTATGAAAGGTTTGAATCATTATTGTACATCTAAAACTAATATATTACACTGAATGTTAATAAACTGGAATTTACATAAAAACTTAAAACAATAAAAGCATATGTGTATACCAAATAAATTATCATCTGAATGGGTGCATAAAAAGCATTTGACCAAGTAACAATATCCATTCATGATAAAAACAAAACAAAATGGGGTTAAAGGGAACATACCTCAAGATACCAAAGGCCATATGTGAAAACCTAACAACTAACATCATACTCAATGGTGAACACCTAAGAGCATTTCCTTTAAGGTCAGGAAGAAGAGAAGGAAGTCCTCTACCAACACTATTATTCAACATAAAATTGGAAGTCATAGTCACAGCAATTAGACAATATTGATAAAGAAGTTAAACTCACTATTTGTAGATGACATGATACTCTACATAGAAAATCTTAAATACCCCAACAAAAAGTTACTAGAATTAATAAATAAATTCAGTAAAATGATGAGATGTAAAATGAATACTCTGAAATGAGTAGTATTTCTACACTGAGAACAAATTCACAGAAAGGGAAATTTTAAAAACAAAACAATTTGCAACTACACCAAAAAGAATGAAACCTTAACCAAAGAGGTAAAACACCTTTACTCTGAAAATTGTAAAACACTGATGAAAGAATTTGAAGATGACATAATTAAATGGAAAAATATTCCATGCTCTTGGGGAAGAATTAATATTGTCAAAATGTCCATACTACCCAAAAAGATCTACACATTCAATGCAATCCTTATCAAAACAACAGCTTTTTTTTTTAACAAAACTAGATTAAATAATACTAAACTTTGACTGCAACTTCAGAAGACCCCAAGTATGGGCTCCTGGGTGGCTCAGTAGTTAAAGCCTCTGCCTTCGGCTCAGGTCATGATCCCAGGGTACTGGGATCGAGCCTCGCATCAGGCTCTCTGCTCAGTGGGGAGCCTGCCTCCTCCTCCTCTCTCTCTGCCTGCCTCTCTGCCTGCTTGTGATCTGTCTGTCAAATAAATAAAAATCTTAAAAAAAAGAAGACCCCAAGTAGCTAAAGCATTCCTGAAAAAGAAGATCAAAATTGAAGATATCACAATTCCAGATTTCAAGATATTTTAGAAAGCTATAGTAATCAAAACAGTTTGGTACTGGTACATAAATGGATGCATATGTCAATGGAACAAAATAGAGACCCCAGAAATAAATGCACAAGTATATGCTCAATTAATCTATGACAAAGCAGGCAAGAATATACAAGGGGAGAAAACAGTCCTTTCAATAAATGGTTCTGGGAAAATTAGACTGTTACGTGTAAGAAAATGAAACTGCACTACATTAAGCACCACACACAAAAGTACACTCAAAGTAAATTAAAAACCTAACTGTGAAACCTGAAACCATAAAAATCCTAGAAAAGAACACACAGAGTAATTTTTCTGACATGGGGCATAAAAGTAATTTTCTAGATCTGTCCCTCAGGCAAGGGAAACAAAAGGGGGAAAAAACTATTGGGAATGTTTATCAAAATAAAAAGCTTCTGGTTTTGTTGGAAGATGGTAGAAGCATACAGGACCTTTATTTCATCTGGTCCCTTGACTTCAGCTAGATATCTATCAAATCATTCTGAACACCTGTGAATTCAACCTGAGATCTAAGAAAAGAATTCTGCAGTTCTACAGATATAAAAGCAAACACTTTCTGCAAGTAAGAGGTGTGGAGAAGTGAATCTAAGTGGATATATATGAAAATAAACCACAATGGGAGGGAACCTTTGTAAGCCAGCTACTGGAAAGCGATATAGCAGCAGAGTGCAAAATTGGGACTTTTAGAAGTCTGCTCTTGTGAAAGACATCCCTGTTTGAAAGGTGCTCAGTTGGTGAAGCAGGTAGAATCATCAGTGGGAGTGTGGTCTCAAATTCCCCAGGATCACAGAAAGAATGGGGGTGCCTGAGTGCAGAAGAGCTCCCAACCATTAGAGTAGGGAAGCTGGCTACAATTCGTGAGTCCTGGAGTGGCCTCTCAGATAAGTGTTGCCATAAACCATGAACCACAGCACAATCCAGCAAGTACTTCCAGAGCAGGCACCCAATAAGAGACAAAACTGCAGCAACCCTCCTCTCAACCCTGGGTAGATTTTGATGAGCGTGTACCACAGGAGTCTGAGGAGTTTGGCACTCACAAATGTGATTGACTGCTTTTCCCTAAGGATGAATCAAAGAGTGGTGGCTGCCACTAGTCAGCTCTGGGACTGGAGATCAGGGCACCACCATTTTAATTTTATTTTTTCCATCCCCTTAGGCAGCATGGAAAGACATCAGGGAACAAAAGCCACATAGAGCAACCTGAAGCAGCTTACACTGAGCCTGGCCCCCTGGCAAGGGGCAATGCAACTCCACCCAGGCAAAGACACCTGGGAATCAGTGCATCAGTCCCCTCCTCCAGAAGATCAGGGACAACTGGCTAATACCAAATTTATGAACCACACAGAACTGAAAACTCCTGCACTAGGAGAAAATAGTATATAGAATTCGAGATTTTTTTTTTTCCTCATGAGTCTTTAGGCTTCCAATTTTAAATTTTCTTTTTCTTTTCTTTTTTCCTTTTCAAAAAGTTTATTTTATCAACTATTTGCTTTTAAGTATTTTTTATTTTCATTTTTATATTTACATATTATAGATATAGTCTTCATTTTTTGCTTCCTTTCACTGTATTCAATTGTGTGTGTGTGTGTGTGTGTGTGTGTGTGTGTGTGTGTGT
>NW_022631690.1:0-34496 GCF_010015895.1 Lontra canadensis
CTAATAGTGTAGGGCATGCGTGCACACACACACACACACACACACACACACCCTTTCTTTTGGGCTCCTTAATTCTGTGTCACCTAACCCAAATTCTTGAGTCCTTTGCTGTCTACATTCGTAAAGATTCATTTTCTGTACATGTTTCTTAGGAAGATGAAGAAGTAAGTTTCTGCAGACTGCTCTCCCCTTCTCCCCTGCCCCACCCAGATTTCATGGTTTAATGCTTTGGGGACTCACTAAGTCTTGCTTCCCAGGGGTGAGAGCCAGATCAGATATTTTGTATTTTCAGAGAGTGATAAACATAACAATTAGGACTAGAGACAGCGTTATCCATGAATCTTTGTTTGCCAAGGCTAATCCTAAACCATAGACTTCACATCAAATTTTCTGTGCAATAAATTTGGGCTAAAAAAATAATTTGGGTTGGTCCTTTGCTTTTGGAGCTAAACAGCAGAGGCATGAGGGCTAATGAATTTGGAGAAGGCTGGTTGAAGAGTGACTGGCAGCCTTCTGCTACACAGAAAGGGCCACCTGTGGTTTGGCCTTGAGATCCAACCAAGAACTCCCAGAGTGAAGAGAAACTTGAGAGGTCTGGGAAGAGAGATGTTTCTGTTGCTTCCGGCAGGGGAGGGGGACAGTTTGTGCTCCTTCATGTATGATTCCAGGTCAGGATGAACAGTTTTGGCCACAGGACATTCTCTTAAACTTCTCATGGCTCTACAGATGCTGCCTGAAGAGGAGGTACCGTAAGGGCCCTACTATGTAGGAAGTCCGATGGTGTTGCCATCTGCCCTCCATCTAGTCCTTGAACTCTCATGTTCCCCTCCCCCACTTTCTGACCAGGGTCTTCCCCAAAATATAAACCTTCTTCTGTCCCCAACCATGAATCACTATTTTTCTCTGGATCTGGCTTTATGTTTGCTAACCTGGTAAATGAATTCTCATAGGACTCTGAGTGTCGATGAATATGGGTTTGTATATTGCCCTCCTCATGTTAATCAGAGTTTTCTGGAAGCAGAACCTTTACCTGAAAGATTGGAGCTAAGGATGAAGTTTCAGGCACTGGTGCAGACCATGATGCCTCTCAAATTACACTATGCTTAGTCTTCTGCTTCTCAATAGGACCAACCCTGAATCTTTCCATAAAGAGAAATGGGCTCTTTTGATGAAAATCCTAGAGAGATATTAAAATAGTGTGGTGGTTAAGAGTAAGGCTCAGGGAAGTGGAAATGCATCACACCCTTATTTATGTTTTCCAACCCATTCTATCCTAGTGTGTGTGAGTGTGTATGTGTGTGCACACCCACACATTCATTGTGTTCTGTAACTTTCCTATTTATTTAGACTTTACCTAGTGGTCAGTGAGGGACACTTCTTGGGATAGGGAGAGGAAAATCTCCCTGTGAAGCCCACTGGCAAGCTTCATTGCCAGTGAACATATTTGGTTATAGCAACACAGCCCCATGGCTAGTCTACTGTTGAGGGAGTGCCTGCTCCTGAATTAGTCAGAATTAAAACTCCCTCTAGCTCTGAGATTCTGTGAACTTCCCCACCTCCTAGCTTTTGCCAACATCTACCCCTCCTGGATGATGCTGGCAATGGAATGTGGGAGGCAGATGCTGCCATCCCTCACCTTTTTCCTTCAGTAGTGTCTGTGAGAGGTGAGGGTAAGTTCAAGACCAAGAGCAACTTCAGCAGTGAGAGGTCTTGATGTAGTGAGTACTATTCCTTCCACAAATAAACCCTAATTTGAAAAGGCATCCTTACAATGGAAGTCACTGGTATAAGGGAAGTTCTTAAGGGTGACTGCTGTTTTTCTGACATGACAGGTAGGAAAGGCCACCCAAGAATCAGTAGTGACCCTTCTGTATGATGAAGAGGATGGTAGCCATGCATTCTCCTGGGGCTGTGACTTTGATGTTTATCTCATGAAGTCTAGAAGGGTTGGTAGATTATGGGTGATATGGGGGAGGAATGATTATTTACCATAAACTGCATGGGGTGATCTGTCTAGAGGTCAGAGGAGGAATGTCCACATACTTTGGACCAAACAAACAAACAAACAATGCCCCAGACGGCAGTATTAACATTCTATTAAACATCAGATACTTGGCAGAGGACATTGGGGTCTTTGCTTTCTGCCAATGCATCAAAACCTTCTCTCTGTATGCCCACAGATGGGAGGTAAGGTCCAATACAGGGCCTTAAAGGAGAGGCAATGAGGCATGGTAAAAAGGGGGCACCTTAACTTTGTAGATTATAGAAATGAAGATTTTAGGTCTAGACCACAGCTAACCATCTGTGTGACCTTGAGCTGGTCTCATAACATCTCTGAGCATTTCCTTCTTCATCTGAAAAATCAGAATATAATTCCTACTTGGTAGGGATATATTGAGGGCTAGATGAATGTCATAGGTTGAGTTCTGCAGAAGCAAAGTTTGAGAAGCAAACCTGTGCAACTAATTTATTAAGGAAGAGTCCCCAGGGGAGACAGTGGAGAAACAAGGCTGGGATGGGAAAGAAGCTAAGCAAGCCAAGGTCCCAGCCTCAAGTTGATCCTTCAAGGAAATCTGGAGAGTAAATTAAACCTGAGAGTTGACATAACTTGAAGAAAGCTAAGCTTTCCCATTTCTAGCCATTGGCTAAGGGCCTTGGGGTAAAGGGTGGTGGCTAACATAAACTCCCAGGCATTTCCACTTCTCTGTGTCCAGGTTTGGTATGGGCTGTTAGGAGCCAAAGGACACTGAAGCTAGGAGAAGAATTCATAGAAAAAGTAGAAAAAAATAAGAGGCTCTTGGGCAGAAAAATGACAATGTCTGCTACAATCAAAAAATATTCATAGAAGTCAGCGATTCATCAGGGATTACCCAAAGCACATTGATTTGCTCTCAACCAGGAACCCAATACCAGCTCATTCTCCCAGTCTTTCAAAGAGAGTATGATCTTCAACTATCTGAAAGTGACCTCATATTGAAAGCCCAGACCAGGAGAGGAACATTTAGAGGAGGTTGTCTAAAGGAAAAGGCCTTCTTCTCCTCCATTAGACACTGTGTATTCTGTCCTTGAACAAGAGAGAGATAAAAAATACTAACAAAAATACTAAGTTTAGGCTTTCCTAGATTCACCTTAACTGTGTAGTGCTCAGTGCTCTTAAGGCCCACCAACCAAACTTCCAGGAACACACTACTCACTTGAGCTAATTGCAAAAAGAGAGAACACGTACCAGATGAATCCTGGAGCATCTTGGAAGGGGGGAGTGGGCAGGGGCGTCTTATTGGGATTGGGTTTACTTTGAGTAATTCTCGGGATGGATTAGGGCAGGAGGGTCCATTCTGGATCAGATGCTTTCAAGAAACAGAGGGGATTCAGTGTTTTGGTACATTGATAGTTTTCATATAAAGCAAACAAGGCAGTTGTCATTGGTAAGGGAACAGAACAGCAGTGACTCGTGTTAGTCAGAGAAGGAGGATGTTTAGTCATTTCTGTGATTGCTGAGTGGCTTTATCTTAATCTTGTTCCAAATATGATCATGGAGTGGACTTGTCCCAGCATTGTTTATGTTAGTTGAGAACATCATGGCTGGCTGCCAGCAGGTCTGTTTCTCACTTTCTCTGCTTATCAGCAGGATGTCTTTCATCTTCTCAATGGCATACCCTTTTCTTTCTCATAAAAGTTGAAGCAGCCCTACTACGTCTGCTCCTGCAGCACCAACACAAATTCTAAGGAGCACTCTAGCCCTTCCTGCACGCAGGGTATGCCACAAAAGCCCCATTGGAATTTCATTCAGAATTTAACACCAAGAGTAATGATTCCACTGGAGGAATGATAGTCTCTCTTCTTCATAACAGCAAGGTCTAGGCAATCCGTCCTACTTCTTTTTTTTTCTTCTTCTGGCTTTTAGGATGCCCAGGGCCAAATCTGAAACACCTTTAAACACTGACCTTTAGGTTTAGCAGATTGGCATGTGTTTTCTCCTTAATCTCAATTTTCTTTTTCTTTTTTTTTTCAGTGTTCCAAGATTCATTGTCAATTTCTATTTTATTACTCTTGTTGTTGTTGATATTGTTAGCTTCTTTAGATAAAGTTGGGGAAGAAATTAATAAATTCCACTTTGAGCTGCATTGCACAGCTTGAAACTAACACCAAATTAAATCTTGCATTAGTTCCCAGTTATTTTATAGATGTAATCCATCTCTCGTCATTTAAGGGTAAAGCATCTATCTTTTCTTCTTCAATATCCTTCCTTTCCATAACATAGCATACAGAGAGGTTATTTAGATGCTATCTGGAAACTCTTTGTCTTTCATGGGAGATATTTTGAGGATTCTTGCAGGCAGACAGTAGAGGTCAGCATGGAGCTGTGCATAATGGAATGGCTGCTCACAGACCTGGAAACTTAGCCAGTATGTCTGAAATACCATGGGGCTTAACCATTCAATTCAGATGTGTATTCTTTTTGCTCTGGTCATTTGACAGACAGCACTTTGCTGTGGTTGCCTTCAGTGTCACTTTAGTAATATAATTGTTTAGAGGAGAGAAGGTGGCTTTTATATATTGTTTACCAAAAAAAAAAATTCCATTTTAAGCACTAAGGAACGCTGAAAAAAAATGGTTACAAAATGTGTTTACTTAAATATTGTGAAATGAGGATGGAAATTCGCAGTGCAGGGTATTTGTCATCTGCTCATGACTAGCAGATGGCCGCCTCCTCCTCCTCCTCCTTTGCGAGCCGAATGACTCACATCTCACAGGGTGTGCAAATTGAAATTTCGAAACTCTCCAGAGTAGAGGTGGCAGTGCCATGACTCGATGCAGGAGCGTGCCAGCCAGATGACTTTGCCAGCCAGCAAGCTGCCAAAGACTTCACCAAATGTCTCTCATTGGAAAGCAAAGCGTTTGGATGTCTCTTTGCACGTGTTCAATACGCCATTTCTGAAAGGATGCGGGGTATGCTTCAGGCTGCCAGTGAGCCTGTATCTGTGGAAGGGAACAGGGAGTTCACAAGCCCAGAGCTCTGCAGTCATCACTTCTACCAAAGTGAATCATGAAAGATGGGCTCACCTGTTTTGGCTTGTCAATCCTAGAATGGTGGCAAGTCTGCCTCCAGCCACTGACAGAACAAAGTCAGCGTTATTATCACATGCCCCAAGAATAGAAGATTAAATAGAGTTTAAAGAGATGCAAGTCATCTAAGTTCAAAGTTTTTCTTTTTTTCTCTTTTGTTTAATTAAAAGGAACTTTGGATCTACTATGCTTACCCCAAAAAATGAGGGCTGTATTTTAGGCAATTATATTTGTTTAAAAAATAAAGTCCTGCCAGCCAGGTGGACTAACAGTTAACTTGCCTTTTAGCTGTAGGTTCCACTTCCCTTCCTGTGGTAGCTAGTCAGGAAAGATGCCCCACTGCAATGAAACGCATCTCATGGTATTGATACCTTTGCGTCGTCCCTTTCTTTCGAATTCAAAGAAAGCCTCACAGCTTCCACTTGGGTCTCTTGGAGCACTCATTGTGAGGATGCCAGCTGTGATGTAAGAAGTCTTCTTACCTCAATATCACAATGCTTTGAGGTATCTCAGATGTCCACGTGAAGAGGCTGTCTGGAAGGAGAAATGCCTGGCAAGCCCCTAGCTATTTCAGGCATCCCAGCTGATGAACAAGACATGTGATTAAAGAAGCCATCTTGGACATCCAGCCCAGTTGCGCTTTCTGATGACTCCAGGCACCATCTGACTTCAACAGTCTGAGAGAATTCGAAACCACCTAGCTGAGCTCAGTCAACCCAGAGGACAATGAGAACAAGAAATTGCTTCAAGCTACTATGTTTTTGTGTGTTTTTTTTTTTTTGCACAGCAATAGATAACCTGAATAATTCATATTGAGAGAGAGAGAGAGAGAGAGAGAGTGTGTGTGTGTGTGTGTGTGTGTGAGAGAGAGAGAGAGAGAGAGAGAGAGAGAAAGAAGAAAGGGGAGGGGAGAGAGAAAGAGAGAGATATCAGGGGATTAACAGTAGCTGAATAGGTAGATTGTTAAAAATCAACACTTGGAAGCACTTGTGATATAGCCTGGAACTCCAATGTTTTCTAAGGGAGCTAAGACACTAAGTGATGAGATGAACATATCCTCATGAGTATGTACAATACAGTGAAGACAGAAATAGAATGCCATTTAGGGCTGCATGAGATGGGGGCATATTCTGTGGAGCTAAGAAGTAGGAGAGAACCTGGAAGTCATTTAATACAGCAGTAGAAAAGTTAGCCCTGGGGTCCCCATTCTTTGTTTGTTGTTGGGTACCTAGACATCTGAAATGTGTAGGTAAGTGAAAGATGGACTAAAGTGCCTTGACAGATTATTTACAATAATGAAGAGAGGATTTTATCAGAGAAGATTAAAGGCCCTGAATTAGGAGAGCCTAACTAAACAATGGTTAAGGAATGGCAGCATATGAAGATGTCAGTGACAAAGAGAAAGGCATATATTAGTCATTTTTAGGATAGGGTTAAAGCCAATGAGAGAGGGAGAAGAAAAGGGACAGAGAGCAGTGGACTCAAGAAAAAGAGATTCAGGATGTATAAATAATACAATCTTTAGGTTAAAGTCCTTCCAGTCAACCACAACTGCTGCATTTAAGCAAGCAAATTTTGGTATAGCAGAAAGAGTACCAACATGCAAACTGTAGAGGCTTTTGTTCAGCTACTAATAGGCAGTATAAATTCGACAAGTTATTTAATTCTCTGGGTCTCAGGAAGGTATGTTGTAAATTATCAAAGTCTCTACAAAGCTAAAATATTATATCAGTTATAATAAAATGAAGAGTAGTATTTTATGAAATCTAAGCTTCTTTTCAACAATGAAATCTTACAGTTCTAAACCACAGAAATAGGAGACAATCTTAAAATGTGTAAATTAGGTAATTAGGCTTATGGCCTGAAAATATGTATTAAAAAGCTTTGACATAGATTTTATGTAATAAAATATAGAAAAACTTAAGGGCAAGGTTCTTTTGTTTTATTTCTTGATGTATCCCTATGAATCTAGAACAATGCCAACATGTGGCAGGCACTAATAGAAACATTTGTGATATACAGTAGAATATTATCCAACCATAAAAAAAATGAGGAAATCCTACACAAGAACATGGATGGAACTTGAAAGCACTATGCTAAGTGAAATAAGTCAGAGAGACAAAGACAAATACTGTATCATCTCACTTCTATGTGGAATCTAAAAAGAAAAGTCATAGAAAAAGAGATCAGACTTGTGGTTGTGGTTACCAGAAATGGGAGGTGGGGAGTGGGGAAATTGGGGGAAGGGGGTCAAAGGTACAAACTTCCAGTTATAAGATAATAATAAGGATGTAATGTACAACATGATAACTATAACTAACATTGATGTGTGATATATATGACAGTTGTTACAAGAGTAAATCCTAAGTGTTCTTATCACAAAGACAATTTTTTCTTTCTTTTCCTTTTATAGTATCTATATGAGAATCTGTATGTTAGCTGAACCTATTGTGATCATTTCACAATATATATAAATCAAACCATCATGCTATATATCATATTTCATGCTGTATCCCTTAAATTTATACAATGATGTATGTCAATTATTTCCAAATGGAATAGAAAAAAAACATTTGTGGACTGAGTGAATGTATTATTCCTGAAAAACCTAGGTCAAAATGGCCTAAAAAGTAGATGCATCAAATATAAGTCTATCCTCAACCCTTATTTTTACAAAAATTTCTAATTTCTATTACTGGGCAAGCACTGATATCCAAATCTCTAAACAGTGGGTGGTCTTGCCACTCCTCTTCATTTTAAAGATAAAAAGGAAGCACATATTTTCCCAACTGATGTTAACTCACAAATTTATCATCTTTTATTTTAAACTTTTCATTAAGAATTTTCTTTTTTTTTTTAGAGAGGGAGGGGAATAGAGAAGGAAAGAGAGGATCATAAGCAGGCTCCATGCCCAGCATGGAGCCTGAAACAGGGCTCAATCTTATGAACCTAAGATCATGCCCTGAGCTGAAATCAAGAGTTGGATGCTTAACTGACTGAGACACCCAGATGCCCCAAGAAAAATTTCAAATACATAAAGTATCGACAATTATCAACATTCTACAGTTCTGGTTTCATTTATACCTCTGGCATTTCTTATTTATACTAGATTATATATGATTATTTTAAAAAATAGATTTTCTTACATCTAATAAAACAAAACTTAGTGTTCCTTTTATCTTGTCCTAGTATACTCATGAGCAGGTGTTTTAATTTCCCATTTTTTTAGTTAATTACTTAATTGCAAAGAAATTCCCCAGAGCACTATTTCTTCTGATTCTGGATGTAGTAAAATTGGAACAAAAATTTTAGAAATGTTCTCTGTGGATGCAGTCACCTGTACCTAGGATTTCATAGCTGTTCTTTTGGAAAGGGATCCATACCAGTCAGATTTCTTGGTTTCAAACATGAGAACTAAACATAGCTTGTTAAGCAGCAAACTTACATTTAACAAATATGAGATGTCTCAATATCCCTAGGAGAGGACTCTGGTTAGGACTGGACCTAGGCTTGAAGATATATGGGCAGGAAAAATAGTAAAATGGCACTTCAAGATGGCTCCAGAAAGGCCCCCACTGTTGTTACCACTGGGGAAGATACCACAGATTGCCCTTTGCAAAGAACGATGAGCTGTTGCTGTCATTGTCCCTGAGAGCCATTAACCTCTGCCATTATCTTTTTCAGAGAATTGTTTCCACCATTTCTGCTCCTCATGTTTGTCTCCTTTAAACTGAAATTTCATATGGTTCACTTCATTGGCTGTCCAAGACAGGTGTTTACAGCTTAGCTTCAGGAAAGGCTAGGAGGGTGAATTTCTTCCTTCTAAATTGGAAAAACTGGACTTGGAAGGGGGCCATTCCCCAAATTTAGTTGTTCAAAAGTTCTGGATGGCCACAAATTGGGGCACATGTTAATTAAAGTATCTCTAAATCTAAATTGGTCATTGAAGGAGGATATAGCTGATATAAATAATTTGTTAATTTCTTCTCCAGTTTAAAACAAAAACACAACTTTTTTTTAGTTTTTTAAAAAATCATTTATATTACTTTCTTCTGCTTTACCATCTTCTCTCTTTTGGATTATCTCCAGAATCTTCAAAGTTCTCTATCATTTTAGAGGTCTTCACTATGTAACAGCATTTCCTCCGTTTCTTGGTTTCCCAACCCTACCACCTTAGAGTATTTCTAAAATAGTTTGTATTTTTAGCCATTCTTGGGTGCAATAGTTTCCTTGCTCTGCAGTTTTCTTTTACTTTGAAAAAGTTTTCTAAAGCATATGTGCTTTTCTTGATAAGGAAGGATACATCTCAAGTACTATAAAAAGATGATGTAAACTGATACACACTCACTCCCCAAGAATCTTATAATTATAGGCATGTTGAGATGCTTTTTATAAGTGAATATAGTGAGCCATCTACTTTCTATTAAAAAAAAAAAGGAAAGGGGCACCTGGGTTGGCTCAGTGGGTTAAAGCCTCTGCCTTCGGCTCAGGTCATGATCCCAGGGTCCTGGGATGGAGCCCCACATCAGGCTCTCTGCTCAGCAGGGAGCCTGCTTCCCTTCCTCTCTCTGCCTGCCTCTCTGCCTACTTATGATCTCTGTCTGTCAAATAAATAAATTAAAAAATCTTTTAAAAAATTTAAAAAAAGGAAAGAAAAAAGGCATACTAAGGAGTAAGTCATTCACTCATGTAGACTTATAAAGATGTTGCAGGACATTTATAATTCATATTAAACCTCTTTAGTGTGACTTACACATTCTAACATGTTCCATTCTACTGCTTACTGAAAGATCATACTTGCTTTTTCAAATGAAATTTGGATAATTTTCCTTTCAAACAATAGAACAAAAGAGTGCTTTATATTATGTAAAGAAATAGTAAAATGTGTTCATTACACATTATCTAGAATAATAAAATAAACATGCCAAAAGGTCACTCTAGAAAATATTTCTGTGTTTAAAATAAGTCATGCTAGCCTTCCCTTGAGGGATACAAACAATGAAACCAGCACAAAAACATTTCTCTTGCAATTGATTTTCTTCTCTGTAGTACTGAAATAACAAATTCAGTTACTTACATAATAATCACTGGTACAATCATTTTAAATGTTTGAAACATTTCAATTGTCCTTTCTTCCTTTAAGAAGTATCATTTAATAGTCAATTCAGTGAAAATACACTACCCAAATGTTTGATGGTTTGGATGAAAATCAGCCATTTGCCAAAGTCTACTTTATATTGCTTAGATTTTTTTTTGTTCTTTTTCATTTGTTTTTTTCATTTTGTTTTTCATCATTGAATGCAAATGAAACATTTAGGAGATGAAGGCCAAACTGAATGTCAGTGTGAAATATGAATAAGGCCAAATTTATTCTGATTAATCAGCTTCTAGACTTGACTAAAAACAGTTTCATAATAGTTAAGGGCTTGAATATTTTGCAGTCTTTGTTGCTAGTTTAAAGAAAAGATGTATTAAAATTGTATGCCTTTCCACAAAAATGTTAAAGGTTTATTCTGAAACAGACAAAAAACAAGATTTTCAATCTCCAATAAACACTGACAGAGGTAAGAAAGAAAAAAGATAGACAAATTTAAAATAAACAGTTTGTACTAGTTTTCGATTTCTGTGGAACAAACCACCACAAATTTAGAAGCTTAAAACAATATGCATTTATTATCCTACAGCTCCCATAAGTCAGGAGTCTGGTCACTGGGTCTTCTGTTCAGGGTCTAACAAGGCTATAATCAAGGTGCCAGCCCAACTGTGTTCTCATCAAAGGCTTGACGGGGGAAGGTTATGCTTCCAAGTTCCCTTAAGTTGTTGGAAGGGTTCATTTCTTTGTGGCTATAGGACTCATGGCAGCTTTCTTCTTCAAGGTCATCAGAGGAATGGAAAGCAAGTCTGCTCGGAGGCTTATATATAAATTGCAAGGTAATTATAGAAGAGAGATCTCATCATTTTTGCCATATTTTGTTGGTTAGAAGCAAGTCACCAGTTCTACTTGCACTGAAAAGGAGGGGATTATACAGGGCAAACATGGAGACCATCTTAGAATTCTGTCTACTGCAAAACTGAAACAGTATTTTAACAATTGTCAATGAAATTCAAGGCAGTTTACCAGACAGAGCACCCTTTGATTAACATGCTTGTTGGTATTTACAACTATAAGATTAATAACCACAGGATTCCCAAGTATTTCATGTTGAAAGATTCTCTTGGCTATGCAAAACATAGCAGAGTACACTGTACTGCTATGGCCCTCGCCAGTTTTCAGTTCTGGCCATAGATGGGCTTCACGAATCCACCCTTTCCACAATGTATAGGGGTATACCTGAGGACCACAAGCACAGATCATCCTGTTTGTGGTACCACTGATAAATTACCCTTTCTCAAGGGAAAAGGCATTATGACCCTAGAAGGACCATAGAATCTAACCAGATTCTAACCAGCCACTGCAAGCACAGTCTTCTTTGAATGTCAACAGTGGGTTTAGTTATCTCATGAGGAGAATTAAACAAAAGTGAGGTTAAATAAACATTCTTCATGTGGGAAAAGAATAACATGGTAAAAAGTAAAATATGGAAATGAAAGGCTACAGTTCCTCCTTTTGAAAGCATACTTGTGCTATAGGTCTTAAAAATTCTGTATTCTGTATACATTCTCTTTAGCACATGTTCATGTATATAAACAAGATTATAGACACAAACTGATGTGGGACTGAGGATAATATAAATTTTATATATTTTCCATATTGTGGAAAGAAGAATTAAGCTATACTCTTGTATTAGTTGGATTCTCTAAGAAGCAAATGCCGAAATGAAATTGTGTGTGTGTGTGTGTGTGTGTGTGTGTGTGTGTGTGTGTTGGGGGCATTACTGTGGAGTAACACCTGTGAGGAAACAGAATTGTCAAGGAAGGTTGCGTCTGACAGAACTCTATGTGGCCCATGAGGTCATAGATCTGACCTTCAATTTAAAAAACTGAACCAGTCCTATGGCTTTGTATTATCTTTGTAGTATCCCTGTTTATAATGATGATAACTATCTCAAAACCTCAGAGACTTATGCAAATTCTGAGGCTGTCCACATCAACTCTTCATTTTTAGACAGGGATGCAGAAAATCATCCTGTTGGTGAGGAGTTTGCCATTTTTGAGATAGCCCCAGTAGGTGGTTCTATGAATCCCTTGCTCAGCTATGTCACTAAGAGGTTGTAGCATTTGAATCTTTCTAACTAAACCCTCTAGGTCCACCCTAGTTTATAACCAGGGCAGTACTCTCTAGTGGTTTCTTTTCTTTTGCTAGCCCCTTCCATGTTGGAATTCACTATTATTTTCTTTTATTATTCTAAACACATTCCCAAGGATAATTCATCTGCTGCCATGGTTTTAACCTAAACCTATACAGCAGTGCTTCTCAACCAGGGCCTATTTTGCTTCTCAGGGGACATTTGGCAATATCAGAAGACATTTTTGCTTGCCATGACTGGGGAGATGCTACTGGTATGTGGAGGACAGAGACCAGGGATGCTATTTTACATCCTACAATGTACAGGACAGTCCCCCACCACAAAGAATCATCTGCCCCAAATTCTCACTAGTGCCAAGTTTGAGAAACCCTGCTACACAGGGACAGCTCCCATTACACATCTCCTGCCCAGGTTTCTCTCCCAAGGTTTGGATGGCAAGATGAGGAATCTTTGACTTATTTTCTAAATAAGTAAAAAGCAAGGTCATCAGAAGAAGAAATACTGGGGAACGAGGTTGACGTATCCATTAGACATGGTAATTAGTCACAGTGCCTGCCTAGGACCCACCATACCTTTAAGGGCCCATTAAAATTTTTTATTTTAATTTCTCTTGAAATTGGAAGAAAAAATGAATATAATAATAATGAATATATTATAATGAATCAAGCTTGGATTATATTTGTCTTTATACCAGCTGAGTAGTAAAACATAATTTTAGGTTTATTTTTTTAACAAAAAAGCAGAAGTGAAAGCCATGAAAGCAAAAGTGTCTAGGGTCCACAAAAATCATAATACAGTCCTTTTAAGGAAGAGGAGGCAGAGGAAATTTGAAGAGTGAATAAAATGTGAAATATCCTTGTGGGCAGTGGAAAAGCCATTTTAGGAAAGAAATGTATGATTTTCAGTAAGAATGCCAAATGATATTAAGTGCCCATTTGGGGTTGGTATTCATCAATTTATAGGCATACCAATTTGCCTGGTGGTGTAATTCTCTAGCTAAGCTCAGCTGCATGAACACAGCACAAAGCAGGCAAATGTTTGGGATTTTTATTGCTCACCATTTGGAGTAACAAGTAGAGAGGCAAAGTACATAAGAGAATGTATATAATAATGAATGGAAGGAGCTAAACCAGACAAGGAGTGACAAAGTAGCAGAATGGGGCCTTTGGTCTGAGATGGAAAAGTCAAAAAACTAGACTCCAATCAGGTTGAAAAACTGTATCCCATGTATTATGATTCTGCATACAACAAAAGACAGAAAATTTAAAACATAGGTTAGTTACTCCCGGAAATTGCCAGAGTCATTTTGTCAAATTGTCAAACTTGCCAATTTGTCAAGTTTTCTGTTAAAATGCAGACATTGTTGGAAAAGGAATAAACTATGTTCTTTTTTGTTAGCACCTTAGCTTATAGCTAGTTGCGATTAGATCTAATAGGGAATAGGACTTTGAATGTGGACCTAGGAAACAGGCCAATTCAAACTAGTATTTATTTGCCAAAAATGAATGCAACTTACACAATGGCCAACATGACAAATTGCCAATTACAGTATTATTGATTCACCAAAAAATTGTTTCTATCTACTAGTACAAAATTTGCAGAAATCTATGTTGAATAAAACAGTTCACCAGCCACTGAAGATTTTTTAAAGTTTTATTTTGGTTAATATAGTTTAGCTTAGGTTTCACTTTGAATTTGCTATAGCCATTTTACCACAGCAATTTTGTAGTAGACTTGCCAGTCTGACTCAGTTGAACCTCATTTTCTTTCTTTTTTTTTAAAGATTTTTAAAATTTATTTGTCAGAGAGAGAATGAGAGAGCCCAAACAGGGGGAGCAACAAGGAGAGGGAGAAACAGGCTCCCTGCTGAGCAAGGAGCTTGATGTGGGGTTCCATCCCAGGACCCTGGGATCATGACCTGAGCCGAAGGCAGTCGCTTAACTGAGCCACCCAGGCATCCCTGAACCTCGTTTTCTTATGCAATTCACAATTCAGAAAATGAGCACTTTTCAACTGCCTTTTAGGAGACAATTTTCCGTGGGTCTCTCATGTTTCTGCACATCCTATAAGCAAGATAAGCATGTTGTAAGCAAGATGAGACTGTCTTGTTCTGGACTATCTTTTCAAGGTTATTTGTGTAGTGGACAGTGTCTCTCTCCTAACAAAGGGCAGGAATGTTTATTTTATATTTAAGAAGATTTGGGTTCTCTAAGCTCAGAATTCTTCTGTAAAGCAACCCACTGTGTATGGGAGTATCACCTGGCCCTCTACCCATCACCTTGTGGGAAATGGGGCTTAGGAAACCTGCATAAAGATGCTGATATCCTAGCTACTGCTGTTTCTTTGAGTAATAAATTGTCCTTCACTTCTGACCTCGGAGTCTTGTGTCTTCTACTGGCATCCATGAAACTGCAGCAGGCTAAATTGTTAGATTACAAGGAAAGTGAAATCCCAGACATTTCTCAGTTCTTAATACGAACTGAGAAACTCCATTTCTCAAGAAAATACTCACTTTATGAAGTCAGTTTTTAAAAATCTATAAATTAAAGTAATCACAAAATACTAGGAGATGAATTTAAAATATGTCAGATAAGAAAGTCCCTCTACTTTGCTTCTGAAATGCTTGATATTTGAGATATATACAACACTTGTAATTTGAAATATACAAATAATCCACAATTTGAAAATTCATATATATCCATAGTATTGTAAATTCTAGAATACATTAAACTTTATCCATGATGAAAGGCAATGGTAAAATAGCTGCAGAAAAACTAAAACTAGACTCAATTAAATCTTTGTGCCAGTAATCTAAACTGCACAAAAAACTCCAAAAGCTTCTACAATGACAATTTGAATTCTTATAAATGTAAATTTGAATTCTTATAAATGTAAATGGTTAAGTCAATCAGGTTTTCAGATAATTTGGTAAATTTGGCAAATCTCTCATTCATTGACTTGACCTAAATAATGGGGGAGGGGATAAGATAAGGGGGTTAGAGAACTTTGGGACACGTGGAAGACACAAGGCAGACCTCCCCAACTGCATGGTTTAATGGAGAACACCAGCTTGCAGTCAAGGGAATTTTCATAGATAGATAACATAGACAGGACTAATCTAATTTGGCCTTTCTACATGAAAGCTGGTGCAAAATAACTTCTCCATCAAAATGAAACAATCACTTTTAGTAGAGGCTCTAGTGATTAAGAGCTAATGCTTTGCTGACCTCCATTCAAGACCTGGCTCTTACAATTTACCTAATCTCTCTAAGCCTCCATTTCCACATCTTGAAAGTAGAGATAATGATAGTACTTGTTTCTCAAGGATGTTGTGAGGATTAATTGAAATACGCATTTAAATTGCTTAACATGAGAGCTGCCACTTGGAAAGTCTTAATAGTCCTAGTGTGAGATATTATTAAGAAATTTATTTTTTTAATTGGAATTTCAAAGCACTATTAAATAGACTTATTTCCTTTTGTGTTTTGGAAACCTTTTCTTTACACATTTGAGAGAACACTCACGAAGTTATAGCATTTTCTAAAGGGCTAGGTTAATATTGGATGAGAATTATGTGTTTTAGAGAATCTAGATACTGCATACCACTTTGCAAATGTTTAGGTTTTGGCAAAACAACAAACAGATTTTACAAAGACTGTCCTTTAATTATTAAACCTTTATGTATTAAAAGGAAATCAATCCATGTGGTATTTTTTGATCCATTTGCACTTAATTAATAAAAATGTGGTGTTGTAAAAAGTATTTGATGTTCAAGCAGTTCTTTACCTCCCACTTGCTTTATGTTACCTTTTCCTTTTGTAAGCTCAGTTTTGGAAGTTGAGTGATATGGCAATTAATGTTCACCTAAAATAAGTCTGCTTTACTTCAAATACTAAGTGCTGCAAAGCCAGGTAAATAACATGACTCAGTATCCCTGGAGGTAGAATTATTGTCATTATTGCCAAAGAGACTACATTTGGAAGAAAGAAGACTGACCTCTGATGAATGCCGCGACATGTATCTAGCTGGAAATTAGTCAAAATTGGGGCGGGTGCAAGTGCTATTATTTCAATTACTACTATTATTGACTATAATTTATTGAGCACCTACTATGTGACAGACATCTAACTTATGTTTACTTATAATTTAATTCCCACAACAACTGTATGACTTAGGCATTATTGCCACCCATTTTCTCTTAACAAATGAGAAAACCGGTTTAGGGAGTTAAAGGAACTTGCTCAGGATTATCCGGCTTATAAGTGACAGAGCCAGATGTGGAAGCTTAAATCCTGAACACATCACTTTAT
The DNA here is from genome assembly GCF_010015895.1 of Lontra canadensis. NCBI lineage: Eukaryota > Metazoa > Chordata > Mammalia > Carnivora > Mustelidae > Lontra > Lontra canadensis. Next base: position 16,625 of record NW_022631690.1, read on the forward strand.
GCTTCAACTGGGCCTGATAAAACCTTGGTCCTAAATTGTCAGCATTCTGGATATACCACAGGACTGGCGTAAGTTAAACCAGGATCCAGTCAAGAAAAAAGAAGTGAAGACTCAGGGGAAAGGGAGGATAGCAAGATAACCTAGCATTGTTCATATGTCTTTGGAGACATTATTTCAAATTTTGGGTTATAGATATTTTCTGCTCTTAACCCATCCATAATCCAATGAATATCGTTAATAAGAGTGCTCCAAAGTCTTGCCACAAAGGGTTATATTGAAGGAGGATGAAGACCTAAAAAAGTTTCCTGGGTCTTGTTTCTAACATTGGCCATTTAAGAATGAAGTTACAGATACTTAAGAAGGTAAATAAACACACATTAGGATTCAGTTTAGCTGAGTGACAAAAAACCCTAATGCACAGTAGCTTAAATCAGTTAATGCCAATTTTTCATAAACTCTTCCTAAATCATTCTATTAGGCCAGTATTTACCCTGATACCAAAACTAGACTGAGACAATATTAAAAAAATAGAAAACCATAGACCAATGCTTATTATGAATATGAATGTAAAAATCCTCAGCAAAATATTAACTGACAGAATCTATTAATATATGAAAGAACTATACACCATGACCAACTGGGACTTATCCCAGGAATACATAGTTGGTTTACTATGTTAAAATCAATTCATATAATACCATATCAATAGAATAAAAGCCAAAATCATATGATTAACTGAATAGACTGAGAAAAAAGAAACTGATAAATTAAAATACTTTTTCATGATAAAAACACTCAGCGACCCAGGAATAGAAGGGAACTTCCTTAATGTGATAAAGGGCATCTACAAACAAACATTGTACTGAAGATTCTAGTCAGGACATTTCATCAGTAAAATGACAATAGACATCCAGATTGGAAAGGAGGAAGTAAAACTCTCTTTATTCACAGATGACATGATTTTATAAATAGAAAAGGAATTCACTAAAAAATTATTAAAGCAAATAACAAGTTCAACATGTTGCAAGATACAACATCAATATAAAAAATTAATTGTGTTTCTATATATTTGTAGTGGGAAATCCAGAAATAAAATTAAAATACAACTTCCTTTATAGTAGCATCAAAAATTACTTTAACAAAAGAAATATAAAAGTTGATTGAGCTACTTGAGCATAATAAACTTTTTTTTAAAAAGTTATACCCCAAACTATAAAATATGGTTGAAAGAAATATTTTTAAGTTGGTTTTTTTTTAAGATTTTATTTATTTGACAGACAAAGATCACAAGTAGGCAAGAGAGGCAGGCAGAGAGAGAGGAAGAAGCAGGCTCCCTGCTGAGCAGAGAGCCCGATGTGGGGCTCCATCCCAGGACCCTGAGATCATGACCTGAGCCGAAGGCAGAGGCTTTAACCCACTGAGCCACCCAGGCGCCCCAAGTTCTAAATAATAGAAAGACATTCTATCTTCATGGATTAAAATGCCTATTATTATCAAGATGTCAATCCTCTACAAACTGATATACAAATTAAATTCAATTTCTGTTGAATCTCAACAGGTTTCTTCGTACAAATTGAGAAACTCATCTGAAAATTCATGTGGAAAATCAAGGGACCAAAAATTGCCAAAGCACTCTTGACAAAGAACAAAATTGGAACAAAGAAGAACAAAAATCACATTTCTTAATTTCAGAAGCTACCAGAAAGCTACAGTAATCAAGACAGTGGTGTTGACATAAGGATAGACATAAAGAACAATGGAACTGAATTTAAAGTCCAGAAATAATTCAATATATCTATAACCAACTTATTTTGACAAGGGTGCCAAGACTATTCAGGAAAGAATAGTCTTTTTAATAGACAGTGTGGGGACAAATGAATATCCACATGCAAAAGAGTGAATTTAGATCTCTTTTTAATACCATATTTAAATATTAATTCAAAATGGATCATGTTGTAAATTTGAGACCTAAAACCATAAACTTCCTAGAAAAAAAGGTGGGGGTAAATCTTCATGACCTTGGATTTACAAAACCTTCTTAGATCTGACATCAAAAGCACAAGAAACCAAAGGAAAAAATAGATAAATGGACTTCATCAAAATTAAAAAAAGGCTTCTTTTTTTGCTTCAAAGAACACCATCAAGCAAGTGAAAAGACAAACCACAAAATATTTGCTAATAATATATCTCATGCGGAACTTGTATCTAGAATATATGGAAGATTTACAATTGAACAATAAAAAGCATAATAATTGAATTTAAAAATGAGCAAAAGATCTGAGTAGATAATCTTCAAAGAAGATACATGAATGACTGACAAACACATGCTCAGCATCACTAGTCCTCAGGGTAATCCAAATCTAAACCACAATAAGGTACAACTTCACACTCATTAGGAAAGGTATAATTTTTTCATATGGAAAATAACAAGTGTTAGTGAGGAGGTGGAAAAATTGGACCTCTCATACACTGCTGGTGAGAATGTAAAATGGTACAGCTACTTTGGAAAACAGCCTGGCAGTTCCTCAAAAAGTTAAACACAAAGTTGCTATTTTACTTGGCAATTTTATTCCTAGGTATGTACTCAAGAGAAATGAAAATATATTTTCTCATGAAAACATGTATGAATGTTCATAGTAGCATTGTTTGTAAGAGTCAAAAGTAGAAACAACCCACATAGATGAATAATAGATAAACATAATGTAGTATACCTATACAATAGAATATTATTAGACCATAAAAATGTACTGATACATGCTACACCATCGATGAACCTTGAAAACATGCTAGATAAAAGAAAGCAGTCATAAATGACCCTATATACTTCATTTATATGAAACCTCCCAAACAGGCATATCTAATGAGACAGAAATTAGATTAGTGTTTGCCTAAGGCTGGAGGCTATAGAGGTAGAGGTGATAGTTAAAAAGTATAGAATTTCTTTTTGAGATCAAAAATATGTTCTAAAGTTGACTGTAGTGATGGTTACACATGTCTGTGACTATACTAAAAAAACATTGACTTGTACACTTTAAAATATGTGAATAATATGGTATATGACTTATATCTCAACAAAGCTGTTACCCAAAACCCCCAACAACACAAAAACAAACAATAAACAAAGTGAAACAACATGTGGAGTAAAATGTAGACCTGTAAACTCATATATTAAAATAGAAGCCTGAAACTGGATCTCAGTAAGATGAACAAAATAAGTAAGATAAACAAAAATAAATTTTACAAAATGAGAAAAGAAAAATGAGAAAAATAATGAAGTAGAAAAAAATAGAGATCAAGAAAACCAAAAGATGGTTCTTTAAAAAGACAAAATTTACAGACCTCTGATGAGACTGTGCAGAAATTAAAGAAAAAAATAATCAATACTAGAAATAAACAATGAATATTCACTACAATGTATGAGACAAACATTGATAGCACTGAATGGATAAGTACAAAAAACTGCAATTGTAGCTAGAGACATCAAAACCCATTTCTTAACAACTGATGAAACAGCTAAATGAAAATAAGCAACAATATAGAACTCAATACTATGACCAACTAATAGGATCCAATTCACATTTATAGAATACTCCACCCCACAACAGTTGAACACACATTCTTTTCAAGTGCCTATAAAATACTTATTAAGATAAACCACATTCTGAGTCACCAAACAAACCTTAAATTTTTTAAAATTGTAATCATGCAGTGTATGTTCTTTGACCATAATGGAATCACACTAAAAAGCCATAACCAAAAGATAACAAGAAAATCTCTAAACACTTGGATATTAAACAAAACACTTTCTAATACTCCATGGGTAAAAGAGGAAATCTCAAGGGAAATTTAAAAATACATAGAATTAAATGAAAATACAACATATCAAAATATGTACGATGCAACTAAAGCAGTGTTGAAAGGGAAACATTTTTTTAAATTTTTTTAAATTTATTTTCAGCGTAATAGTATTCATTGTTTTTGCACCACACCCAGTGCTCCATGCAATCCGTGCCCTCTCCAATACCCACCACCTGGTTGAAAGGGAAATTTATAGGTGCTTACCTTAGACAGGAGGTAAGGTCTCAAACTGATAATGAAAGTTCCTACTTCAAAAAACTAGAAAAAAGAAGAGCAAAGTAAAGCAAAATAAGTAGAAGGAAGAAAATAGTAATGCAGATAGCAGAACTCAATGAAATTGAAAACAAAACAAAAGAGCAAAAAATCAATGAAACAAAAAGCTGTTTATTTGAAAGACCAATAAGGTTGGCAAATCTCCAGCAGGAGTTACAAATATAAAGAGAGAAGACCCAATTACCAAAAACAGGAATAAAACTGGATATCACTAGCAGCCATTAATAAGTATAATAAGGTAACACAGGCACACCTCAGAGATACTGTGGGTTCCAGACAACCACATTAAGGCAAATATGACAATAAAGCAAACCAAATAAATTTTTGGTTTTCCAGTGCATATAAAAGTCATGTTTACACTCTACTGTAGTCTACTAACTGGGTAATAGCATTATGTCTAGGGACTCCTGGGTGGCTCAGTCAGTTAAGCATCTGCCTTCAGCTCTGGTCATGATCCCAAGGTCTTGGGATAGAGTCTGGCATCAGGCTCCTTGCTCAGCAGGGAGCCTACTCCTCCTTCTGCCTGCACCGCCCTCTTCTTGTGCTTGCTCTCTCACTCTCTCTCTCTCTCTTTCTGACAAATAAATAAGATCTTTAAAAAATAGCATTATGTCTTTAAAAAAATGTATATACCTTAACTTAGAAATACTTTACTGCTAAAAATGCCAACACCTGAGCTTTCAGTGAGTCATGATCTTTTTTGCTTTGTGGAGGGTCTTGCCTCAATGTCGATGGTTGCTGACTCATCAGAGTGGTGGTTGCTGAAGGTTGAGATGGCTGTGGCAATTTCTTAAAATAAGACAATAATAAAATTTGCCACATCAATTGACTCTTCCTTTCACAAATGATTTCTCTGAGGTGTGCAATGGTGTTTGATAGTATTTCACCCATTAGTAGAACTCCTTTCAAAATTGGAGTCAATCTTCTCAAACCCTGACACTACTGTATCAACTAAGTTTACATGGTATCCTAAATCCTTTGTTGTCATTTTAACAAGTGTCACAGCATCTTCACGAGGAGTAGTTTCTATCTCAAGAAACCACTTCCTTTGTTCATCCATCAGAAGCAACTCCTCATCCATTAAATGTCATCCATGGCATTGCAACATTTCAGTCACATCTTTAGGCTCCACTTTTAATTCTGGTTCTCTTGCTGTTTTCATCACATCTGCAGTTACTTCCTCTGCTGAAGTCTTGAGCCCCTTCAACTCATCCATGAGGTCTGGAATCAACGTCTTCCAAACTCGTGTTCTTGTTGATATTTTGACCATTTCCCATGAATCACAAATGATCTTAATGACATCTAGAATGGTGAATCCTTTCCAGAAGTTTTTCAATATACTTTGCCCAGAGGAATCACTATTCATGGCAGCTATAGCCTTATGCAATGTATTTCTTAAATAATAAGGTTTGAAAGTCAAAATGACTCCTTGATTCATGGGCTGCAGAATGGATTTTGTGTTAGCATTCATGAAAGCAACATTAATCTTGTTGTATATCTCCATCAGAGCTCTTGGGTAACCAGGTGCATTGTCAATAAACAATAATATTTTTAAAAGAATCTTTTTTTCCAAGTAGGTCCCAAAAGTGAGCTTAAAATATTCAGTAAACCATGTTGTAAACAGATGTGCTGTCATCCAGGCTTTGTTGTTCCATTTATAGAACACATGCACAGTAGATTTAGCATCATTCTTAAGGGCCATAAGATTTTTGGAATGGTAAATGAACACTGGCTTCAACTTAAAGTCACCAACTGCCATTAGCTCCTAATAAGAGAGTCAGCCTGCCCTTTGAAGCTCTGAAACCAAGCATTGATTCCTCTTCTGTAACTATGATAGTCCTAGATGACACCTTCTTCCAATGCAAGGCTATTTCATTGACATTGAAAACCTGTTGTTTAGTGTAGCCACTTTCACTATCTTAGCTAGATCTTCTGTACACCTTGCTGCAGCTTCTACATCAGCACCTGCTGCTTCATCTTGTATTTTATGTTATGGAGATGGCTTCTTTCCTTAAATCTCATGAACCAACCTCTGCTAGCTTCAAACTCTTCTTCTGCAGCTTCCTCACCTCTTAGCTTTCATGGAATTGAAGAGAGCTAAAGCCTTGCTCTGAATTAGGTGTTGGCTTGACAGAATGTCATGGCTAATTTGATCTTCTATCCAAATCACTAATACTTCTCCAGATCAGCAAAAAGCCTGTTTCACTTTCTTATCATTTGTGTGTTCACTGGAGGAGCACTTTTAATTTCCTTCAAGAACATTTCCTTTGCATTCACAACTTGGCTATTTGGCACAAGAGATCAGCTTTTGGTTTACCTCAGGTTTCAACATGCCTTCCTCACTAAGCTGAATTATTTCTAGCTTTCCATTTGAAGGAGACATGTAACTCTTCCTTTCACTTGAACATCTAGAAGCCATTATAGTGTTATTAACTGGCTTGATTTCAATATCATTGTGTTTCAAAGAATAGGGATGCCTGAGGAGAGAGAAAGATATGGGGAATGACTGGTCGGTGGAGCAGTCAGAACACACACATTTATTTATTAAATTTGTCATATTATATGTGTGTGATTCATGGCATCCCAGAACAATTACAATAGTAACATCACAGATCATTGATCATAGATCACCATAACAAGTGTAATAATAATGAAAAAGTTTGAAATATTGTAAGAATTATCAAAATGTGACACAGAAACATAACCGAGCAAATGCTGCCAATAAACTTGCTCAACAAAAGATTGCCACAAGCCTTCAATTTGTAAGAACATAGCATCTGTGAATCACAATAAAGTGTGAAGCACAATAAAACAAGGTATGCCTGTATTACAATTTTATGCACATAAATTCAACAACTTAGATGAAAAGGACCAATTTCTCAAAAGCCAAAAATTATCTAAACTCAACCAATACAAAATAGATCATCTGAACGTTCTGTAATAATTTTAAAAAATTGAATTTTTAATTTTAACCCCTCTGCCCCAGAGAAGTATCTTGGCTCAAATGTTTTCACTGAAGAATTCTACCAAACATTTAAAGAATTAATACCAGGGAGAAGGTGCGTGGGGGTATGGGTGAAACAGGGGATGGGGATTAAGGAGTACACTTCTGATGAGCACTGGGTATTGTGTGGAAGTGTTGAATCACTATATTGTACACCAGAAGGAAATACTACACTGTATGTTAACCAACTGGAATTTGAATAAAAACTTCAAAGAGTTAACACCAATTATACACAATCTTTTCCAGAAAATAGAAGACGCAATTCTGCTGCCACAGAACACCCTGCAGATTACACTGGCTATTGCATCACTAGTATTTGCATTCCCTGGTGCCAGCTGCCTGAGTCCCACCTCACTCCAGCCCACCCATCTCCTGAACCTGCCAGAGTGCAGGAACTACACTAGTAGGCAGTTCAAACTTCTGCAGCTGCTTAAGAGCAAGGCACCAGCCTAGACCCTTGTGGCTGACCCACACTGCTATATGTGTGCTCAAGGCTAGACCCTTCGGTTGTATATCCCCAGGCTGCTGGGCTGACATCATGACCAGCCTCCACTGCTGTGAGCACACTCAGAGGGAGATCTGCAGCAATGGGAGAGCATGCCAACAACCAATGTCTCTGCAGCATCAGTGTATCTCTAGTTGGCCCTATGCCTTGCTGCCTCCCCTGGCACCCCTCACAACACATAAGTTTGCAACTGGACCCTGACACTTACAGGCACCTGCAGCCAAATATGTGCATACCACCAACTCTACTAACACTGCTTGCCACAGTCCCTAGCTACTGGACCTGAAGGTGTTGCTGAAGACCCCAACAACTCTTGTAACTTCTGTGGATTCCCTGCAGGGTTTGCCAAGGACCATGTTGTTGTCAGTGGTCTGAGCTGATAAGCTACCACATTCCTCCAAATCTGATGCTCCACATGCTCCTACACTTGGTACCCTATACCACCAGAAACAGAGTCACAGCATACTTCTGCATGCCTCACCCACATGTTAAAGTCTCCCCTTAATGAAGTCAATCCATAAAATCTGGAGAAAGTGACTGCTCTCCAAATGTGTAGATACCTGTGTAAAACTATAAGGATCATGAAGAATTACGAAAACATGACACCACCAGAGGATCATAGTAAACTTCCAGTAACTGATCACAAAGAAATGGAGATCCAGGAATTGCCCAATAAATAATTCAAAATAATTGATCTAAAGATGCTCAGAGAACTGAAAGAGAACACAGATAAATAAAAAATAACTCAAGTCTATTGCAAACTAAAAAAGGCAATGTGATGGTTAGTTATATGGCTAACTATATGATTAGCTAATTGTTCAGCCATATAACTAATGGCTGAGCCATCATCCCCAGATATTTAGTCAAATGTTATTCTGCATGTTTCTGTAAAAGTGTTTTTTGAATGATCTTAACATTTAAATTGATGGACTTTGATAACAGATTACTCTCCATAGGTGGGTGGACCTCATCCAATCATTTGAAGACCTTATTAGAACAAAGACTCTCCTGAGCTAAAAGGAATTCTGCCATCAGACTGCCTTTGAACTCCAACTGCAACCTCCCTGGGTCTCCAGCCTGCTAGCTTTCTCTGTGAGTTGCAAAATTACAACATGAATTGATTCACAACCTCCCAGGGTGTCTACCATTAAAGTGAGGGCATTGATTGAAAGGGAATGAGATCCTGAAAATTGGAATGGGGATGTATGGGAAGACCTGATGAAACTGGGGACACTGGACCTCTAAATTTTTTAAAAAGATTTTATTTATTTTTGACAGATAGAGATCAAAAGTAGGCAGAGAGGCAGGCAGAGAGAGAGAGAGGAGGAAGCAGGCTCCCTGCTGAGCACAGAGCCTGATGTGGGGCTCCATCCCAGGACCCTGGGATCATGACCTGAGCTGAAGGCAGAAGCTTTAACCCACTGAGCCACCCAGGTGCCCTGGACCTCTAAATTTGAATTAATCCTCATTACCAGAGCAAGTAGCTTCAACCAAATAAAGGCCATGTATGACAAGCCCACTGTTGCCATTATATTCAATAATAAAAAACTGAAAGCTTTTCCTCTAAAATCAGAAATAAGACAAGGTTTCTCACTTTCACTGTTTCTATTCAACATAGTACCAGAAGTCTTAGCCAGAGCAATTAAGCAAGAAAAAGAAATAAAAGGCATCAAAATCTGAAAGGAAGAAGTTAAATTGTCTCTGTTAGTAGATGACATGATCTTATATATAGAAAACACTAAAAACCACACCAAAAAGTGTTAGAACTAATAAAAGAGTTTAGTAAAGTTGCAGGATACAAAATTAACATACAAAAATCAGTTGTGTTTCTATACACTAACAATAAGTTATCTCAAAAGAGATTAAAAAAGAGATTCCATTTAAAATTACATTGAAAAGAATAAAATACTTGGAAATAAATTTAATCAAAGAAGTGAAAGATCTTCGTACTGAAAACTATAAGACTTTGATGAAAGAAATAGAGGACACAAATGGAAAAATATCTCATGTTCAATGATTAGAAAAATTAATATTGTTAAAATATCCATAATACCCAAAGTGATCTACGGATTCAATGCCATCTCTATCAAAATTCCAGTCACATTTTCCACAGAAATAGAAAAATTATCTTAAAATTCATATGGAACCACAAAAGACCTCAAATAGCCAAATTAGTCTTGAGACAAAAGAACAAAGCTAGAGGCATCACACTTCCTTATTTCAAACTATATTACAAAGCTATAGTAATCAAAACAGTATGCGGGTATAAAAACAGACACATAGACCAATAGAATAGAATAAAGAGCCCAGAAATAAACCAGTACATATACAGTCAATGAATCTTTGACAAGGGTACCAACTACACAATGAAGAAGGAACAGTCTATTCAATAAATGGTGTTGGGAAAACAGGATATCCACACACAAAAGAATGAGATTGTACCTTTATTTTACACCAAACATAACGTCCACCTGAAATGGATTGAAGCCTTAAACATAAGACCTGATACTATAAAACTCAGTCAGAAAACATATGGAAAAGGCCCCTTGACATTGGTTTTGACAAAGATCTTTGGGCATGACATCAAAAGCACAAGCAACAAAAGCAAAAACAAACCAGTGGGAAGATACCAAACTAAAAAACTTCTACACAAAAAAAGAAATAATCAACAGTGAAAAGGCAGCCAACAGAATAGGAGAAATTATTTGGAAACTATATACCTGAAAGGATCTCATATCCAAAATGTATAAGGAATTCATAAAAGTCAAGAATAAAAACAAACAATAACAGATAACTCAATTTAAAAGTGGACAAAGGACCTAAGTAGACATTTTTCCAAAGTAGACATACAAATACCCAAAAGACATATGAAAGGTTGCTCAACATTACTAATCAACAGGGAAATGCAAATCAAAGTCACAATGAGATATCACCTTATACCTGTTAGGATGACTATATAAAAACAACATGATATAATGAACATTGACAAGGGTGTGGAAAACAGGGAAGCCTTCTACACTGTTTGTGGAAATGTAAATCTGTACAGCCATTGAGTAAAACAGTATGGAGTTTCCTAAAAAAAATAATAATCATAGAACTACCAAATAATACAGAAATTTCCTTTCTGAGTATATATCCAAAGAAAATTAAATCAGTATCTCAGAGAAATATCTGTACTGCTATGTTCATTGCAGCATTATTCACAATAGCCAAGATATGAAAATAACCTAAGTGTCCATTGCTGGATGAATGGATAAAAAGTAAGTATATTACACATACAAAAATATATATTTAATGGAATATTATTATGCCATAAAAAATCCCATCATTTTCAACAACATGAGTGAACTGTGAGGGCATTATGGTAAGTGAAGTAAGTCAGACAGAGAAGGACAAATACCGTAAGATCTCACTTACATGTGGAATCTAACAAAGCCAAACTCAGAGAACCAGAGAGTCAAAGAGTGTTTGCCAGGAGCTGTGAGGAGACAGAATGGGGGAAATGAAGAGATGTTGATCAAAGGGCACAAACTTACAGTTATAAGAGGGGTAAGCTCTGGCAATGTACTGTAAGCATGGTGACTACAGTTTACAAAACTGTATTGTATACTTGAAAGTTGTTAAGAGGCTTTTGGGGAAAAGTTAAGATGGTGGAATTGTAGGAGGACCATGAGATTGCCTTGTCCCTCAAACATAACCAGATCAACATCAAATCGTTTTTAACAACTAGGAAATTGATCTGAGGTTTAAGAAAACAATCTGCACAGTTGGAGGGAGAGAATGTGGCAGATAGGAGGTTTGGAGCCATGAATTCAGGGAGAGAAAAGTTGCCATGTTGCAAAGGGGAGGGATTCCTTTTTGTGGAGCAAAGTCAGGGAGAGAGAAAGAGAGACAGAGAGAGAGCAACAAAAACGGTTCAAGCAAGATGCCATGGTGTGGGGATCCCCTGGATTGTTCCCCTTCCTGGAGTACATTTGGAAGAGGGTATTTTGTGTCTTCAAGAATAAAGGACCCACAAGGCACCATTAAGCAGCCATTCAATAGCAAGGGACAGAGGTGTGCACAGAGGGCACACCTTTTTGGTTGAAGCTTTTTGCTGTGCTTTGGCATAGATTCCAGGCACCTATGCAGATGTGCAACTACTTTTCTGGGATAGAATGATGCTGGACACAGCCCTGCAGTGCTCTCCTCTAAAGGAGGAGTGGGGGCAGGGAGTTCTGTGCCTTGCTGGGTCCTTTAGGATTTGGAGAATTGAATCCCAGCCATCGGCCAGAGATAAAACACAGGGGAACTGTGGCAAAGGACATGGCCACAGCTGGACACAGACAGATTGAGGGCAGAGATCTGGTAAAACCCTGGGATACAGGAGAGGAGATTGCTTTTCTGCAAGGCCTCCTGAACAGCAGCAGCCATGGGTTCCTTTCCTTGGAGACAAGAGGGTGGGGTGATGCCACCCTTTACTACCATTCCCTCCAGCATGGTGGGACACCAAAGAGAAATATAGAGCCTTCAGTGGAGGCTGGAGTCACTTACACCAAATGCCAACTCTCTGTGCCCAGCAGGGACATCTTCACCAAGGCAAGTCTGACTGTGAGCTGGCACAGTGGGCCTCTCCTTCAGAAGACCAGCACAAGCCCCCACATGTACCAAGTCTACTGATCACAGAGTGCACCAAAGCAACAGCTTCAGCTCTAGTGGAATAAGGACCACACCTTCTATTTATTTATTTATTTATTTAATCACTCAATCAAGGTTATATGTATATTTATTTTTTTCTTTTTTCTTTGGAATCAGGCTTGCAGTTTTTTGTTCATTTGTCAGTTTGTTTCTTTCTTTTTAATTTTTTTTCCTTTTCTTTTTTCTTTCTTTCTTTCTTTCTTTTCCTTTGGAATCAGGCTTATAGTTTTTTTTTAATTAACATATAATGTATTATTAGCCCCAGGGGTACAGGTCTGTGAATCGCCAGGTTTACACTTTACAGCACTCACCGTAGCACATACCTTCCCCAATGTCCATAACCCAACCACCCTCTCCCTATCCCCCCCTCCCCCTGGCAACCCTCAGTTTGTTTTGTGAGATTAAGAGTCTCTTATGGTTTGTCTCCCTCCTGATCCCATCTTGTTCCATTTATTCCTTTCCTACCTCCCAAACCCCCCATGTTGCCTCTCAACTTCCTCATATCAGGGAGACCATATGATAATTGTCTTTCTCTGATTAACTTATTTCACTAAGGCTTATAGTTTTTTCTTTGGTTGTTTGCTTGTTCCTTTTCCCTTTCTCTTTTCTTGGATCAGGCTTTTTTTTTTTTTTAAATCAGGCTTGTCTTAACAAGCAAATCAAAGCACACCCAGTTAGAGGTCCAAACACTCCCCACCACAAGCAAGCAGGAACTCTGCAGAGCACTGACCTGTGGGAAAGAAGAACCAATTCACACCAGCAGAGTGCACACAGCATATATCAGAAACACTTCCTGAAGGACCATGCTCTGGACAGTGTATGATCCCTTCTTAATATAGTATTACTCTCAAGAGCAGGAAACATAACAAGCTTTCATAATGCATAAAAGACAGAAACTTAAACATAATGACAAGATGAAGGAATTCTTCCCTAAGGAAAGCTCAAGAAATCACGGCCAGACATTTGTTCAACAGATGTAAGCAATATATCTGAACAAAAATTTAGAACAACAGTCACAAGAATACTAGGCTTGAAAGAAGTATAGAAGACACCAGAGAAACCCTGGCTGAAGAGATGAAGGACCTAAATCTAGTCAGGCCAAAATAAAAAATGTTATAACTAAGATGTAAAATTGACTTGATGTAATCACAATGAGGACAGGAGAAGCAGAGGAACAAATAGGTGTTATAGAAGATAAAATCATGGAAAATAATCAAGGTGAAAAGAAGAGGGAAAGAAAACTATTAGATCATGAATATAGGCTTAGGGGACCCAGTGATTCTACAAGGCACAATAATATCCATTAGGAGTCCCGAAAAAATAAGAGTGGAGAAAAAGGGGTAGAAGGTTTATTTGAACAAATGGCATAGAGGTTTATTTGAACAAATTATAGTTGAGAACTTCCCTAATCTGGAGAAAGAAACAGGCATTCAAATCCAAGAGGCACAGAGAATTCCCATGAAAATCAACAAAAACAGGTCGCCATCAAGACATATCATAGTGAAATTTGCAAAATATAAAGATAAAGAGATAATTCTAAAAGCAGCTAAGAACAAAAAGTTGTTAACTTACAAAGAGAAACATAAGGTTAGCAGCAGACCTGTCCATGGAAACATGGTAGACCAGAAGGGAGTGACATGCTGATATTCAACACACTGAATGAGAAAGATACGTAACCAAGAATACTATATCTGGCAGGGCTGTCATTTAGAATAGAAGAAGAGATAGAGTTTCCAACACAAGCAAAAACTAAAGGAGTTTGTGAACACTAAGCCAGCTCTACAAGAAATATTAAAGGGGGTCCTTTGAGCAGGAAACAGAGACAGAAAAAGAAACAAGCTAGAAAGGAACAGAGACAATATATAAGAACAGTGACTTTAGAGGTAATACAAGGGCACTAAATTTATATCTATCAATAATTACTCTGAATGTAAATGGATTAAATGTTCCAATCAAAAGACATAGGATATCAGAACAGATTTAAAAAAAAAGACCCATCAATATGCTGCATACAAGAGACTCATTTTAGACCTAAAGACATCTGAAGATTGGAATTGATGAAGTGGAAAACCATATATCATGCTAATGGACATCAGAAGGAAGCTGGAGTAGCCATACTTGTATCAGACAAGCTGGATTTTAAACCAAAGACTGTAATTAGAAATGAAGAAGGGCACTATATCATAATAAAATGGTCTATCCAACAAGAAGATCTAACAATTATAAATATTTATGCCCTTAACTTGGAAGCACCCAAATACATAAATCAATTAATAACAAACATAAAGAAACTCATTGATAATAATACAATAATAGTAGGAGACTTTAATACCCCACTCACAGTAATAGATCATCTAAGCAGAAGATCAATAAGGAAATAATGGTTTTGGACTGGACAAGAGGGACTTAACAGGTATATTCAAAACATTTCATCCTAAAGCAACAGAATACACATTCTTTTTGAGTTCACATGAAACATTCTCTAGAAAAGATCACATACTGGATCACCATATCAGGCCTCACCCAGTATGAAAAGACTGAGATCATACCATGCATATTTTCAGACCACAATGCTTTAAAACTTGAAGTCAACCACAAGAAAAAATTTGAAAGACCACAAATACATGGAGGTTAAAGAACATCCTATTAAAGAATGAATGGATTAACTGGGAAAATTAAAGAAGAAATTTAAAAATAAAAATAAAAACATGACAGTCCAAAACCTTTGGGATGCAGCAAAGGTGCTTATAAGAGGGAAGTATAAAGGAATACAGACCTTTCTCGAGTAGCAAAAAAAAGTCTCAAATATGAAACCTAAACTTACACCTAAAAGAGGTAGAAAAAGAACAGCAAATAAAGCCTAAAACTAGTAGAAGAAGGGAAATAATTAAGATTAGAACAGAAATAAATATAAAAATAAAAAAACAGTAGAACGATCAATGAAACTAGGAACTCTTTCTTTGAAAGAATTAACAAAATTGATAAACCCCTAACCAGACTTATGAAAAAGAAAAGAGAAAGTACCCAAATAAATAAAACCATGAATGAAAAAGAGATCACAACCAACACTACAAAAATACAAACAATGGTAAAGGAATATCATGAGCAATTATACACCAACAAATTGCACAATCTGGAAGAAATGGATAAATTCCTAGAAACATATAAACCACCGAAACTGAAACAGGAAGAAATAGAAAATTTGAACAGACCCATAACCAGCAAAGAAATTGAAGCAGTAATCAACAATTTCCCAACAAACAAGAGTCCAGGGCCAGATGGCTTCCCAGGGGAATTCCACCAAACATTTAAGGAAGAACTAATACCTATTTTTCTGAAGCTGTTCCAAAAGATAGAAATGGCAGAAAAACTTCCAAACTCATTCTCTGAGGCCAGCCTTACCTTGATTCCAAAACCAGATAAAGACTTTGCTAAAAAGAATTACAGTCCAATATCTCTGATGAACATGGATGCAAAAATTCTCAAAAAGATACTAGCTAATTGAATCAAACACTACACTTAAAGGATTATTCACCACAATCAAGTGGGATTTATTCCTGGGCCGCATGAGTGGTTCAGTATCCACAAAGCAATCAATGTGACACACCAGAAAAGCAGATCTGTTGCATTTCTACACACCAATAAAGAAGCAGCAGAAAGAGAAATCAAGAAATTGATCCATTTACAAAATGGATCTGCACCAAAAACCATAAGACATCTAAGAATTAAATAAACCAAAGAGGTAAAAATCTGTGCCTGGAAAACTACAGAACATTTATGAAAGAATTTGAAGGAGACACAAAGAAATAGATTTTCCATGCTTATGAGTTGGAAGAACAAATGTCTTTTAACTGTCTATATTACCCAAAACTATCTAGATATCTATTGCAATCCCTATCAAAATAATGCCAGCATTATTTGCAGAGATGGAACATACAATTCTAAAATTTGTATGAAATCAGAAATACCCTGAATGAACAAAGTAATGTTGAAAAAGAACAGCAGAGGAAAAGACATCACAATTCTGGACTTCAAGCTGTATTACAAAGCTGTAGTCATCAAAACAGTATGGTACTAGCACAAAACCAGACAAACATAGATCAAGGGAACAGAATAGAAAACCCAGAAACTGGCCTACAACTTTATGGGTAATTAATCTTTGACAAAGCAGGAAAGAATATCCAGTAGGAAAAAGACAGTCTCTTCAACAAATTGTGGGAAAACTGGACAGTGTCATGTGGAAGAATGAAATTCTTACACCATACACAAAATTCTTACACCATACACAAAAATAAATTCCAAATGGATAGAAACCCTAAATGTAAGACAGGAAATCATCAAAATCTTAGAAGAGAAAACAGCAGCAACTTTTTACTATACACATCTCTGAATGCAAGGGAAACAAAAGCAAAAATGAAATATTGGGACTTCATCAAGATAAAAACTTTCCACAACAGAGGAAACAACAAAACTAAAAGGCAACCTTCAGAATAGGAGAAGATATTTGCAAATGACATATCGGACAAAGGGCTATTATCAAAAGTCTATAAAGAACTTATCAAACTCAATACCCAAAAGCCAAAAAATCCACTTAAGAAATGGGCAGAGGACATGAATAGATAATTTTCCAAAGAAGATAACCAGGTGGTCAACAGACACATGAAAAGATGGTCAACATCACTCACCATCAAGGAAAAACAAATCAAAACCACAATGAGATACCACCTCACTCCTGTCAGAATGACTAAAATTAGCAACTCAGGAAACAACAGATGTTGGCAAGGATATGGAGAAAGGGGAACTCTTTTGCACTGTTGGTGGGAATGCAAACTGGTGCAGCAACTCTGGAAAACATTATGGAGATTCCTCAAAAAGTTAAAAAAAGAACTACCCTGACCCAGCATTTGCACTACTACATAGTTATCCAAATGATACAGAATTGCTGATTTGAAAGGGTACATGCCCCCCAGTGTTTATAGCAGCACTATCAACAATAGCCAAATAATGGAAAGAGCCCAAATGTCCATTGACTGATGAATGGCTAAAGATGTGGTATATATACACAATGGAATATTACCTGACAATCAAAAAGAATGAAATCTTGCCTTTTGCAACAACATGGATGGAATTAAGGTGTATTATGCTAAGTGAAATAAGTCAGTTAGAGAAAGATAAATATATGATTTCACTCATATGTGGAATTTAAGAACCAAAACAGGTGAACATAGAGGAAGGGAAGGAAAAAAAAATAAGATAAAATCAGAGAAGGTGAACCATAAGAGACTCTTAACTATAAGGAACAAACTGAGGGTTGCTGGAGGGGAGGTGGAAGGAGGGATGAGCTAAATGGGTGATGAGCATTAAGGAGAGCATTTGTTGGGATAAGCACTGGGTGTTGCATGTAAATGATAAATCACTAAATTCTACTCCTGAAACAAGAAAGAAAAGAAAAGAAAAGAAAAGAAAAGGAAGGAAGGAAGGAAGGAAAGAAGGAAGGAAGGAAGGAAGGAAAGAAAGAAAGAAAGAAAGAAAGAAAGAAAGAAAGAAAGAAAGAA
>NW_022631691.1:0-34495 GCF_010015895.1 Lontra canadensis
CTAATAGTGTAGGGCATGCGTGCACACACACACACACACACACACACCCTTTCTTTTGGGCTCCTTAATTCTGTGTCACCTAACCCAAATTCTTGAGTCCTTTGCTGTCTACATTCGTAAAGATTCATTTTCTGTACATGTTTCTTAGGAAGATGAAGAAGTAAGTTTCTGCAGACTGCTCTCCCCTTCTCCCCTGCCCCACCCAGATTTCATGGTTTAATGCTTTGGGGACTCACTAAGTCTTGCTTCCCAGGGGTGAGAGCCAGATCAGATATTTTGTATTTTCAGAGAGTGATAAACATAACAATTAGGACTAGAGACAGCGTTATCCATGAATCTTTGTTTGCCAAGGCTAATCCTAAACCATAGACTTCACATCAAATTTTCTGTGCAATAAATTTGGGCTAAAAAAATAATTTGGGTTGGTCCTTTGCTTTTGGAGCTAAACAGCAGAGGCATGAGGGCTAATGAATTTGGAGAAGGCTGGTTGAAGAGTGACTGGCAGCCTTCTGCTACACAGAAAGGGCCACCTGTGGTTTGGCCTTGAGATCCAACCAAGAACTCCCAGAGTGAAGAGAAACTTGAGAGGTCTGGGAAGAGAGATGTTTCTGTTGCTTCCGGCAGGGGAGGGGGACAGTTTGTGCTCCTTCATGTATGATTCCAGGTCAGGATGAACAGTTTTGGCCACAGGACATTCTCTTAAACTTCTCATGGCTCTACAGATGCTGCCTGAAGAGGAGGTACCGTAAGGGCCCTACTATGTAGGAAGTCCGATGGTGTTGCCATCTGCCCTCCATCTAGTCCTTGAACTCTCATGTTCCCCTCCCCCACTTTCTGACCAGGGTCTTCCCCAAAATATAAACCTTCTTCTGTCCCCAACCATGAATCACTATTTTTCTCTGGATCTGGCTTTATGTTTGCTAACCTGGTAAATGAATTCTCATAGGACTCTGAGTGTCGATGAATATGGGTTTGTATATTGCCCTCCTCATGTTAATCAGAGTTTTCTGGAAGCAGAACCTTTACCTGAAAGATTGGAGCTAAGGATGAAGTTTCAGGCACTGGTGCAGACCATGATGCCTCTCAAATTACACTATGCTTAGTCTTCTGCTTCTCAATAGGACCAACCCTGAATCTTTCCATAAAGAGAAATGGGCTCTTTTGATGAAAATCCTAGAGAGATATTAAAATAGTGTGGTGGTTAAGAGTAAGGCTCAGGGAAGTGGAAATGCATCACACCCTTATTTATGTTTTCCAACCCATTCTATCCTAGTGTGTGTGAGTGTGTATGTGTGTGCACACCCACACATTCATTGTGTTCTGTAACTTTCCTATTTATTTAGACTTTACCTAGTGGTCAGTGAGGGACACTTCTTGGGATAGGGAGAGGAAAATCTCCCTGTGAAGCCCACTGGCAAGCTTCATTGCCAGTGAACATATTTGGTTATAGCAACACAGCCCCATGGCTAGTCTACTGTTGAGGGAGTGCCTGCTCCTGAATTAGTCAGAATTAAAACTCCCTCTAGCTCTGAGATTCTGTGAACTTCCCCACCTCCTAGCTTTTGCCAACATCTACCCCTCCTGGATGATGCTGGCAATGGAATGTGGGAGGCAGATGCTGCCATCCCTCACCTTTTTCCTTCAGTAGTGTCTGTGAGAGGTGAGGGTAAGTTCAAGACCAAGAGCAACTTCAGCAGTGAGAGGTCTTGATGTAGTGAGTACTATTCCTTCCACAAATAAACCCTAATTTGAAAAGGCATCCTTACAATGGAAGTCACTGGTATAAGGGAAGTTCTTAAGGGTGACTGCTGTTTTTCTGACATGACAGGTAGGAAAGGCCACCCAAGAATCAGTAGTGACCCTTCTGTATGATGAAGAGGATGGTAGCCATGCATTCTCCTGGGGCTGTGACTTTGATGTTTATCTCATGAAGTCTAGAAGGGTTGGTAGATTATGGGTGATATGGGGGAGGAATGATTATTTACCATAAACTGCATGGGGTGATCTGTCTAGAGGTCAGAGGAGGAATGTCCACATACTTTGGACCAAACAAACAAACAAACAATGCCCCAGACGGCAGTATTAACATTCTATTAAACATCAGATACTTGGCAGAGGACATTGGGGTCTTTGCTTTCTGCCAATGCATCAAAACCTTCTCTCTGTATGCCCACAGATGGGAGGTAAGGTCCAATACAGGGCCTTAAAGGAGAGGCAATGAGGCATGGTAAAAAGGGGGCACCTTAACTTTGTAGATTATAGAAATGAAGATTTTAGGTCTAGACCACAGCTAACCATCTGTGTGACCTTGAGCTGGTCTCATAACATCTCTGAGCATTTCCTTCTTCATCTGAAAAATCAGAATATAATTCCTACTTGGTAGGGATATATTGAGGGCTAGATGAATGTCATAGGTTGAGTTCTGCAGAAGCAAAGTTTGAGAAGCAAACCTGTGCAACTAATTTATTAAGGAAGAGTCCCCAGGGGAGACAGTGGAGAAACAAAGCAGGGATGGGAAAGAAGCTAAGCAAGCCAAGGTCCCAGCCTCAAGTTGATCCTTCAAGGAAATCTGGAGAGTAAATTAAACCTGAGAGTTGACATAACTTGAAGAAAGCTAAGCTTTCCCATTTCTAGCCATTGGCTAAGGGCCTTGGGGTAAAGGGTGGTGGCTAACATAAACTCCCAGGCATTTCCACTTCTCTGTGTCCAGGTTTGGTATGGGCTGTTAGGAGCCAAAGGACACTGAAGCTAGGAGAAGAATTCATAGAAAAAGTAGAAAAAAATAAGAGGCTCTTGGGCAGAAAAATGACAATGTCTGCTACAATCAAAAAATATTCATAGAAGTCAGCGATTCATCAGGGATTACCCAAAGCACATTGATTTGCTCTCAACCAGGAACCCAATACCAGCTCATTCTCCCAGTCTTTCAAAGAGAGTATGATCTTCAACTATCTGAAAGTGACCTCATATTGAAAGCCCAGACCAGGAGAGGAACATTTAGAGGAGGTTGTCTAAAGGAAAAGGCCTTCTTCTCCTCCATTAGACACTGTGTATTCTGTCCTTGAACAAGAGAGAGATAAAAAATACTAACAAAAATACTAAGTTTAGGCTTTCCTAGATTCACCTTAACTGTGTAGTGCTCAGTGCTCTTAAGGCCCACCAACCAAACTTCCAGGAACACACTACTCACTTGAGCTAATTGCAACAAGAGAGAACACGTACCAGATGAATCCTGGAGCATCTTGGAAGGGGGGAGTGGGCAGGGGCGTCTTATTGGGATTGGGTTTACTTTGAGTAATTCTCGGGATGGATTAGGGCAGGAGGGTCCATTCTGGATCAGATGCTTTCAAGAAACAGAGGGGATTCAGTGTTTTGGTACATTGATAGTTTTCATATAAAGCAAACAAGGCAGTTGTCATTGGTAAGGGAACAGAACAGCAGTGACTCGTGTTAGTCAGAGAAGGAGGATGTTTAGTCATTTCTGTGATTGCTGAGTGGCTTTATCTTAATCTTGTTCCAAATATGATCATGGAGTGGACTTGTCCCAGCATTGTTTATGTTAGTTGAGAACATCATGGCTGGCTGCCAGCAGGTCTGTTTCTCACTTTCTCTGCTTATCAGCAGGATGTCTTTCATCTTCTCAATGGCATACCCTTTTCTTTCTCATAAAAGTTGAAGCAGCCCTACTACGTCTGCTCCTGCAGCACCAACACAAATTCTAAGGAGCACTCTAGCCCTTCCTGCACGCAGGGTATGCCACAAAAGCCCCATTGGAATTTCATTCAGAATTTAACACCAAGAGTAATGATTCCACTGGAGGAATGATAGTCTCTCTTCTTCATAACAGCAAGGTCTAGGCAATCCGTCCTACTTCTTTTTTTTTCTTCTTCTGGCTTTTAGGATGCCCAGGGCCAAATCTGAAACACCTTTAAACACTGACCTTTAGGTTTAGCAGATTGGCATGTGTTTTCTCCTTAATCTCAATTTTCTTTTTCTTTTTTTTTTCAGTGTTCCAAGATTCATTGTCAATTTCTATTTTATTACTCTTGTTGTTGTTGATATTGTTAGCTTCTTTAGATAAAGTTGGGGAAGAAATTAATAAATTCCACTTTGAGCTGCATTGCACAGCTTGAAACTAACACCAAATTAAATCTTGCATTAGTTCCCAGTTATTTTATAGATGTAATCCATCTCTCGTCATTTAAGGGTAAAGCATCTATCTTTTCTTCTTCAATATCCTTCCTTTCCATAACATAGCATACAGAGAGGTTATTTAGATGCTATCTGGAAACTCTTTGTCTTTCATGGGAGATATTTTGAGGATTCTTGCAGGCAGACAGTAGAGGTCAGCATGGAGCTGTGCATAATGGAATGGCTGCTCACAGACCTGGAAACTTAGCCAGTATGTCTGAAATACCATGGGGCTTAACCATTCAATTCAGATGTGTATTCTTTTTGCTCTGGTCATTTGACAGACAGCACTTTGCTGTGGTTGCCTTCAGTGTCACTTTAGTAATATAATTGTTTAGAGGAGAGAAGGTGGCTTTTATATATTGTTTACCAAAAAAAAAAATTCCATTTTAAGCACTAAGGAACGCTGAAAAAAAATGGTTACAAAATGTGTTTACTTAAATATTGTGAAATGAGGATGGAAATTCGCAGTGCAGGGTATTTGTCATCTGCTCATGACTAGCAGATGGCCGCCTCCTCCTCCTCCTCCTTTGCGAGCCGAATGACTCACATCTCACAGGGTGTGCAAATTGAAATTTCGAAACTCTCCAGAGTAGAGGTGGCAGTGCCATGACTCGATGCAGGAGCGTGCCAGCCAGATGACTTTGCCAGCCAGCAAGCTGCCAAAGACTTCACCAAATGTCTCTCATTGGAAAGCAAAGCGTTTGGATGTCTCTTTGCACGTGTTCAATACGCCATTTCTGAAAGGATGCGGGGTATGCTTCAGGCTGCCAGTGAGCCTGTATCTGTGGAAGGGAACAGGGAGTTCACAAGCCCAGAGCTCTGCAGTCATCACTTCTACCAAAGTGAATCATGAAAGATGGGCTCACCTGTTTTGGCTTGTCAATCCTAGAATGGTGGCAAGTCTGCCTCCAGCCACTGACAGAACAAAGTCAGCGTTATTATCACATGCCCCAAGAATAGAAGATTAAATAGAGTTTAAAGAGATGCAAGTCATCTAAGTTCAAAGTTTTTCTTTTTTTCTCTTTTGTTTAATTAAAAGGAACTTTGGATCTACTATGCTTACCCCAAAAAATGAGGGCTGTATTTTAGGCAATTATATTTGTTTAAAAAATAAAGTCCTGCCAGCCAGGTGGACTAACAGTTAACTTGCCTTTTAGCTGTAGGTTCCACTTCCCTTCCTGTGGTAGCTAGTCAGGAAAGATGCCCCACTGCAATGAAACGCATCTCATGGTATTGATACCTTTGCGTCGTCCCTTTCTTTCGAATTCAAAGAAAGCCTCACAGCTTCCACTTGGGTCTCTTGGAGCACTCATTGTGAGGATGCCAGCTGTGATGTAAGAAGTCTTCTTACCTCAATATCACAATGCTTTGAGGTATCTCAGATGTCCACGTGAAGAGGCTGTCTGGAAGGAGAAATGCCTGGCAAGCCCCTAGCTATTTCAGGCATCCCAGCTGATGAACAAGACATGTGATTAAAGAAGCCATCTTGGACATCCAGCCCAGTTGCGCTTTCTGATGACTCCAGGCACCATCTGACTTCAACAGTCTGAGAGAATTCGAAACCACCTAGCTGAGCTCAGTCAACCCAGAGGACAATGAGAACAAGAAATTGCTTCAAGCTACTATGTTTTTGTGTGGTTTTTTTTTTTTGCACAGCAATAGATAACCTGAATAATTCATATTGAGAGAGAGAGAGAGAGAGAGAGAGTGTGTGTGTGTGTGTGTGTGTGTGAGAGAGAGAGAGAGAGAGAGAGAGAGAGAAAGAAGAAAGGGGAGGGGAGAGAGAAAGAGAGAGATATCAGGGGATTAACAGTAGCTGAATAGGTAGATTGTTAAAAATCAACACTTGGAAGCACTTGTGATATAGCCTGGAACTCCAATGTTTTCTAAGGGAGCTAAGACACTAAGTGATGAGATGAACATATCCTCATGAGTATGTACAATACAGTGAAGACAGAAATAGAATGCCATTTAGGGCTGCATGAGATGGGGGCATATTCTGTGGAGCTAAGAAGTAGGAGAGAACCTGGAAGTCATTTAATACAGCAGTAGAAAAGTTAGCCCTGGGGTCCCCATTCTTTGTTTGTTGTTGGGTACCTAGACATCTGAAATGTGTAGGTAAGTGAAAGATGGACTAAAGTGCCTTGACAGATTATTTACAATAATGAAGAGAGGATTTTATCAGAGAAGATTAAAGGCCCTGAATTAGGAGAGCCTAACTAAACAATGGTTAAGGAATGGCAGCATATGAAGATGTCAGTGACAAAGAGAAAGGCATATATTAGTCATTTTTAGGATAGGGTTAAAGCCAATGAGAGAGGGAGAAGAAAAGGGACAGAGAGCAGTGGACTCAAGAAAAAGAGATTCAGGATGTATAAATAATACAATCTTTAGGTTAAAGTCCTTCCAGTCAACCACAACTGCTGCATTTAAGCAAGCAAATTTTGGTATAGCAGAAAGAGTACCAACATGCAAACTGTAGAGGCTTTTGTTCAGCTACTAATAGGCAGTATAAATTCGACAAGTTATTTAATTCTCTGGGTCTCAGGAAGGTATGTTGTAAATTATCAAAGTCTCTACAAAGCTAAAATATTATATCAGTTATAATAAAATGAAGAGTAGTATTTTATGAAATCTAAGCTTCTTTTCAACAATGAAATCTTACAGTTCTAAACCACAGAAATAGGAGACAATCTTAAAATGTGTAAATTAGGTAATTAGGCTTATGGCCTGAAAATATGTATTAAAAAGCTTTGACATAGATTTTATGTAATAAAATATAGAAAAACTTAAGGGCAAGGTTCTTTTGTTTTATTTCTTGATGTATCCCTATGAATCTAGAACAATGCCAACATGTGGCAGGCACTAATAGAAACATTTGTGATATACAGTAGAATATTATCCAACCATAAAAAAAATGAGGAAATCCTACACAAGAACATGGATGGAACTTGAAAGCACTATGCTAAGTGAAATAAGTCAGAGAGACAAAGACAAATACTGTATCATCTCACTTCTATGTGGAATCTAAAAAGAAAAGTCATAGAAAAAGAGATCAGACTTGTGGTTGTGGTTACCAGAAATGGGAGGTGGGGAGTGGGGAAATTGGGGGAAGGGGGTCAAAGGTACAAACTTCCAGTTATAAGATAATAATAAGGATGTAATGTACAACATGATAACTATAACTAACATTGATGTGTGATATATATGACAGTTGTTACAAGAGTAAATCCTAAGTGTTCTTATCACAAAGACAATTTTTTCTTTCTTTTCCTTTTATAGTATCTATATGAGAATCTGTATGTTAGCTGAACCTATTGTGATCATTTCACAATATATATAAATCAAACCATCATGCTATATATCATATTTCATGCTGTATCCCTTAAATTTATACAATGATGTATGTCAATTATTTCCAAATGGAATAGAAAAAAAACATTTGTGGACTGAGTGAATGTATTATTCCTGAAAAACCTAGGTCAAAATGGCCTAAAAAGTAGATGCATCAAATATAAGTCTATCCTCAACCCTTATTTTTACAAAAATTTCTAATTTCTATTACTGGGCAAGCACTGATATCCAAATCTCTAAACAGTGGGTGGTCTTGCCACTCCTCTTCATTTTAAAGATAAAAAGGAAGCACATATTTTCCCAACTGATGTTAACTCACAAATTTATCATCTTTTATTTTAAACTTTTCATTAAGAATTTTCTTTTTTTTTTTAGAGAGGGAGGGGAATAGAGAAGGAAAGAGAGGATCATAAGCAGGCTCCATGCCCAGCATGGAGCCTGAAACAGGGCTCAATCTTATGAACCTAAGATCATGCCCTGAGCTGAAATCAAGAGTTGGATGCTTAACTGACTGAGACACCCAGATGCCCCAAGAAAAATTTCAAATACATAAAGTATCGACAATTATCAACATTCTACAGTTCTGGTTTCATTTATACCTCTGGCATTTCTTATTTATACTAGATTATATATGATTATTTTAAAAAATAGATTTTCTTACATCTAATAAAACAAAACTTAGTGTTCCTTTTATCTTGTCCTAGTATACTCATGAGCAGGTGTTTTAATTTCCCATTTTTTTAGTTAATTACTTAATTGCAAAGAAATTCCCCAGAGCACTATTTCTTCTGATTCTGGATGTAGTAAAATTGGAACAAAAATTTTAGAAATGTTCTCTGTGGATGCAGTCACCTGTACCTAGGATTTCATAGCTGTTCTTTTGGAAAGGGATCCATACCAGTCAGATTTCTTGGTTTCAAACATGAGAACTAAACATAGCTTGTTAAGCAGCAAACTTACATTTAACAAATATGAGATGTCTCAATATCCCTAGGAGAGGACTCTGGTTAGGACTGGACCTAGGCTTGAAGATATATGGGCAGGAAAAATAGTAAAATGGCACTTCAAGATGGCTCCAGAAAGGCCCCCACTGTTGTTACCACTGGGGAAGATACCACAGATTGCCCTTTGCAAAGAACGATGAGCTGTTGCTGTCATTGTCCCTGAGAGCCATTAACCTCTGCCATTATCTTTTTCAGAGAATTGTTTCCACCATTTCTGCTCCTCATGTTTGTCTCCTTTAAACTGAAATTTCATATGGTTCACTTCATTGGCTGTCCAAGACAGGTGTTTACAGCTTAGCTTCAGGAAAGGCTAGGAGGGTGAATTTCTTCCTTCTAAATTGGAAAAACTGGACTTGGAAGGGGGCCATTCCCCAAATTTAGTTGTTCAAAAGTTCTGGATGGCCACAAATTGGGGCACATGTTAATTAAAGTATCTCTAAATCTAAATTGGTCATTGAAGGAGGATATAGCTGATATAAATAATTTGTTAATTTCTTCTCCAGTTTAAAACAAAAACACAACTTTTTTTTAGTTTTTTAAAAAATCATTTATATTACTTTCTTCTGCTTTACCATCTTCTCTCTTTTGGATTATCTCCAGAATCTTCAAAGTTCTCTATCATTTTAGAGGTCTTCACTATGTAACAGCATTTCCTCCGTTTCTTGGTTTCCCAACCCTACCACCTTAGAGTATTTCTAAAATAGTTTGTATTTTTAGCCATTCTTGGGTGCAATAGTTTCCTTGCTCTGCAGTTTTCTTTTACTTTGAAAAAGTTTTCTAAAGCATATGTGCTTTTCTTGATAAGGAAGGATACATCTCAAGTACTATAAAAAGATGATGTAAACTGATACACACTCACTCCCCAAGAATCTTATAATTATAGGCATGTTGAGATGCTTTTTATAAGTGAATATAGTGAGCCATCTACTTTCTATTAAAAAAAAAAAGGAAAGGGGCACCTGGGTTGGCTCAGTGGGTTAAAGCCTCTGCCTTCGGCTCAGGTCATGATCCCAGGGTCCTGGGATGGAGCCCCACATCAGGCTCTCTGCTCAGCAGGGAGCCTGCTTCCCTTCCTCTCTCTGCCTGCCTCTCTGCCTACTTATGATCTCTGTCTGTCAAATAAATAAATTAAAAAATCTTTTAAAAAATTTAAAAAAAGGAAAGAAAAAAGGCATACTAAGGAGTAAGTCATTTACTCATGTAGACTTATAAAGATGTTGCAGGACATTTATAATTCATATTAAACCTCTTTAGTGTGACTTACACATTCTAACATGTTCCATTCTACTGCTTACTGAAAGATCATACTTGCTTTTTCAAATGAAATTTGGATAATTTTCCTTTCAAACAATAGAACAAAAGAGTGCTTTATATTATGTAAAGAAATAGTAAAATGTGTTCATTACACATTATCTAGAATAATAAAATAAACATGCCAAAAGGTCACTCTAGAAAATATTTCTGTGTTTAAAATAAGTCATGCTAGCCTTCCCTTGAGGGATACAAACAATGAAACCAGGACAAAAACATTTCTCTTGCAATTGATTTTCTTCTCTGTAGTACTGAAATAACAAATTCAGTTACTTACATAATAATCACTGGTACAATCATTTTAAATGTTTGAAACATTTCAATTGTCCTTTCTTCCTTTAAGAAGTATCATTTAATAGTCAATTCAGTGAAAATACACTACCCAAATGTTTGATGGTTTGGATGAAAATCAGCCATTTGCCAAAGTCTACTTTATATTGCTTAGATTTTTTTTTGTTCTTTTTCATTTGTTTTTTTCATTTTGTTTTTCATCATTGAATGCAAATGAAACATTTAGGAGATGAAGGCCAAACTGAATGTCAGTGTGAAATATGAATAAGGCCAAATTTATTCTGATTAATCAGCTTCTAGACTTGACTAAAAACAGTTTCATAATAGTTAAGGGCTTGAATATTTTGCAGTCTTTGTTGCTAGTTTAAAGAAAAGATGTATTAAAATTGTATGCCTTTCCACAAAAATGTTAAAGGTTTATTCTGAAACAGACAAAAAACAAGATTTTCAATCTCCAATAAACACTGACAGAGGTAAGAAAGAAAAAAGATAGACAAATTTAAAATAAACAGTTTGTACTAGTTTTCGATTTCTGTGGAACAAACCACCACAAATTTAGAAGCTTAAAACAATATGCATTTATTATCCTACAGCTCCCATAAGTCAGGAGTCTGGTCACTGGGTCTTCTGTTCAGGGTCTAACAAGGCTATAATCAAGGTGCCAGCCCAACTGTGTTCTCATCAAAGGCTTGACGGGGGAAGGTTATGCTTCCAAGTTCCCTTAAGTTGTTGGAAGGGTTCATTTCTTTGTGGCTATAGGACTCATGGCAGCTTTCTTCTTCAAGGTCATCAGAGGAATGGAAAGCAAGTCTGCTCGGAGGCTTATATATAAATTGCAAGGTAATTATAGAAGAGAGATCTCATCATTTTTGCCATATTTTGTTGGTTAGAAGCAAGTCACCAGTTCTACTTGCACTGAAAAGGAGGGGATTATACAGGGCAAACATGGAGACCATCTTAGAATTCTGTCTACTGCAAAACTGAAACAGTATTTTAACAATTGTCAATGAAATTCAAGGCAGTTTACCAGACAGAGCACCCTTTGATTAACATGCTTGTTGGTATTTACAACTATAAGATTAATAACCACAGGATTCCCAAGTATTTCATGTTGAAAGATTCTCTTGGCTATGCAAAACATAGCAGAGTACACTGTACTGCTATGGCCCTCGCCAGTTTTCAGTTCTGGCCATAGATGGGCTTCACGAATCCACCCTTTCCACAATGTATAGGGGTATACCTGAGGACCACAAGCACAGATCATCCTGTTTGTGGTACCACTGATAAATTACCCTTTCTCAAGGGAAAAGGCATTATGACCCTAGAAGGACCATAGAATCTAACCAGATTCTAACCAGCCACTGCAAGCACAGTCTTCTTTGAATGTCAACAGTGGGTTTAGTTATCTCATGAGGAGAATTAAACAAAAGTGAGGTTAAATAAACATTCTTCATGTGGGAAAAGAATAACATGGTAAAAAGTAAAATATGGAAATGAAAGGCTACAGTTCCTCCTTTTGAAAGCATACTTGTGCTATAGGTCTTAAAAATTCTGTATTCTGTATACATTCTCTTTAGCACATGTTCATGTATATAAACAAGATTATAGACACAAACTGATGTGGGACTGAGGATAATATAAATTTTATATATTTTCCATATTGTGGAAAGAAGAATTAAGCTATACTCTTGTATTAGTTGGATTCTCTAAGAAGCAAATGCCGAAATGAAATTGTGTGTGTGTGTGTGTGTGTGTGTGTGTGTGTGTGTGTGTTGGGGGCATTACTGTGGAGTAACACCTGTGAGGAAACAGAATTGTCAAGGAAGGTTGCGTCTGACAGAACTCTATGTGGCCCATGAGGTCATAGATCTGACCTTCAATTTAAAAAACTGAACCAGTCCTATGGCTTTGTATTATCTTTGTAGTATCCCTGTTTATAATGATGATAACTATCTCAAAACCTCAGAGACTTATGCAAATTCTGAGGCTGTCCACATCAACTCTTCATTTTTAGACAGGGATGCAGAAAATCATCCTGTTGGTGAGGAGTTTGCCATTTTTGAGATAGCCCCAGTAGGTGGTTCTATGAATCCCTTGCTCAGCTATGTCACTAAGAGGTTGTAGCATTTGAATCTTTCTAACTAAACCCTCTAGGTCCACCCTAGTTTATAACCAGGGCAGTACTCTCTAGTGGTTTCTTTTCTTTTGCTAGCCCCTTCCATGTTGGAATTCACTATTATTTTCTTTTATTATTCTAAACACATTCCCAAGGATAATTCATCTGCTGCCATGGTTTTAACCTAAACCTATACAGCAGTGCTTCTCAACCAGGGCCTATTTTGCTTCTCAGGGGACATTTGGCAATATCAGAAGACATTTTTGCTTGCCATGACTGGGGAGATGCTACTGGTATGTGGAGGACAGAGACCAGGGATGCTATTTTACATCCTACAATGTACAGGACAGTCCCCCACCACAAAGAATCATCTGCCCCAAATTCTCACTAGTGCCAAGTTTGAGAAACCCTGCTACACAGGGACAGCTCCCATTACACATCTCCTGCCCAGGTTTCTCTCCCAAGGTTTGGATGGCAAGATGAGGAATCTTTGACTTATTTTCTAAATAAGTAAAAAGCAAGGTCATCAGAAGAAGAAATACTGGGGAACGAGGTTGACGTATCCATTAGACATGGTAATTAGTCACAGTGCCTGCCTAGGACCCACCATACCTTTAAGGGCCCATTAAAATTTTTTATTTTAATTTCTCTTGAAATTGGAAGAAAAAATGAATATAATAATAATGAATATATTATAATGAATCAAGCTTGGATTATATTTGTCTTTATACCAGCTGAGTAGTAAAACATAATTTTAGGTTTATTTTTTTAACAAAAAAGCAGAAGTGAAAGCCATGAAAGCAAAAGTGTCTAGGGTCCACAAAAATCATAATACAGTCCTTTTAAGGAAGAGGAGGCAGAGGAAATTTGAAGAGTGAATAAAATGTGAAATATCCTTGTGGGCAGTGGAAAAGCCATTTTAGGAAAGAAATGTATGATTTTCAGTAAGAATGCCAAATGATATTAAGTGCCCATTTGGGGTTGGTATTCATCAATTTATAGGCATACCAATTTGCCTGGTGGTGTAATTCTCTAGCTAAGCTCAGCTGCATGAACACAGCACAAAGCAGGCAAATGTTTGGGATTTTTATTGCTCACCATTTGGAGTAACAAGTAGAGAGGCAAAGTACATAAGAGAATGTATATAATAATGAATGGAAGGAGCTAAACCAGACAAGGAGTGACAAAGTAGCAGAATGGGGCCTTTGGTCTGAGATGGAAAAGTCAAAAAACTAGACTCCAATCAGGTTGAAAAACTGTATCCCATGTATTATGATTCTGCATACAACAAAAGACAGAAAATTTAAAACATAGGTTAGTTACTCCCGGAAATTGCCAGAGTCATTTTGTCAAATTGTCAAACTTGCCAATTTGTCAAGTTTTCTGTTAAAATGCAGACATTGTTGGAAAAGGAATAAACTATGTTCTTTTTTGTTAGCACCTTAGCTTATAGCTAGTTGCGATTAGATCTAATAGGGAATAGGACTTTGAATGTGGACCTAGGAAACAGGCCAATTCAAACTAGTATTTATTTGCCAAAAATGAATGCAACTTACACAATGGCCAACATGACAAATTGCCAATTACAGTATTATTGATTCACCAAAAAATTGTTTCTATCTACTAGTACAAAATTTGCAGAAATCTATGTTGAATAAAACAGTTCACCAGCCACTGAAGATTTTTTAAAGTTTTATTTTGGTTAATATAGTTTAGCTTAGGTTTCACTTTGAATTTGCTATAGCCATTTTACCACAGCAATTTTGTAGTAGACTTGCCAGTCTGACTCAGTTGAACCTCATTTTCTTTCTTTTTTTTTAAAGATTTTTAAAATTTATTTGTCAGAGAGAGAATGAGAGAGCCCAAACAGGGGGAGCAACAAGGAGAGGGAGAAACAGGCTCCCTGCTGAGCAAGGAGCTTGATGTGGGGTTCCATCCCAGGACCCTGGGATCATGACCTGAGCCGAAGGCAGTCGCTTAACTGAGCCACCCAGGCATCCCTGAACCTCGTTTTCTTATGCAATTCACAATTCAGAAAATGAGCACTTTTCAACTGCCTTTTAGGAGACAATTTTCCGTGGGTCTCTCATGTTTCTGCACATCCTATAAGCAAGATAAGCATGTTGTAAGCAAGATGAGACTGTCTTGTTCTGGACTATCTTTTCAAGGTTATTTGTGTAGTGGACAGTGTCTCTCTCCTAACAAAGGGCAGGAATGTTTATTTTATATTTAAGAAGATTTGGGTTCTCTAAGCTCAGAATTCTTCTGTAAAGCAACCCACTGTGTATGGGAGTATCACCTGGCCCTCTACCCATCACCTTGTGGGAAATGGGGCTTAGGAAACCTGCATAAAGATGCTGATATCCTAGCTACTGCTGTTTCTTTGAGTAATAAATTGTCCTTCACTTCTGACCTCGGAGTCTTGTGTCTTCTACTGGCATCCATGAAACTGCAGCAGGCTAAATTGTTAGATTACAAGGAAAGTGAAATCCCAGACATTTCTCAGTTCTTAATACGAACTGAGAAACTCCATTTCTCAAGAAAATACTCACTTTATGAAGTCAGTTTTTAAAAATCTATAAATTAAAGTAATCACAAAATACTAGGAGATGAATTTAAAATATGTCAGATAAGAAAGTCCCTCTACTTTGCTTCTGAAATGCTTGATATTTGAGATATATACAACACTTGTAATTTGAAATATACAAATAATCCACAATTTGAAAATTCATATATATCCATAGTATTGTAAATTCTAGAATACATTAAACTTTATCCATGATGAAAGGCAATGGTAAAATAGCTGCAGAAAAACTAAAACTAGACTCAATTAAATCTTTGTGCCAGTAATCTAAACTGCACAAAAAACTCCAAAAGCTTCTACAATGACAATTTGAATTCTTATAAATGTAAATTTGAATTCTTATAAATGTAAATGGTTAAGTCAATCAGGTTTTCAGATAATTTGGTAAATTTGGCAAATCTCTCATTCATTGACTTGACCTAAATAATGGGGGAGGGGATAAGATAAGGGGGTTAGAGAACTTTGGGACACGTGGAAGACACAAGGCAGACCTCCCCAACTGCATGGTTTAATGGAGAACACCAGCTTGCAGTCAAGGGAATTTTCATAGATAGATAACATAGACAGGACTAATCTAATTTGGCCTTTCTACATGAAAGCTGGTGCAAAATAACTTCTCCATCAAAATGAAACAATCACTTTTAGTAGAGGCTCTAGTGATTAAGAGCTAATGCTTTGCTGACCTCCATTCAAGACCTGGCTCTTACAATTTACCTAATCTCTCTAAGCCTCCATTTCCACATCTTGAAAGTAGAGATAATGATAGTACTTGTTTCTCAAGGATGTTGTGAGGATTAATTGAAATACGCATTTAAATTGCTTAACATGAGAGCTGCCACTTGGAAAGTCTTAATAGTCCTAGTGTGAGATATTATTAAGAAATTTATTTTTTTAATTGGAATTTCAAAGCACTATTAAATAGACTTATTTCCTTTTGTGTTTTGGAAACCTTTTCTTTACACATTTGAGAGAACACTCACGAAGTTATAGCATTTTCTAAAGGGCTAGGTTAATATTGGATGAGAATTATGTGTTTTAGAGAATCTAGATACTGCATACCACTTTGCAAATGTTTAGGTTTTGGCAAAACAACAAACAGATTTTACAAAGACTGTCCTTTAATTATTAAACCTTTATGTATTAAAAGGAAATCAATCCATGTGGTATTTTTTGATCCATTTGCACTTAATTAATAAAAATGTGGTGTTGTAAAAAGTATTTGATGTTCAAGCAGTTCTTTACCTCCCACTTGCTTTATGTTACCTTTTCCTTTTGTAAGCTCAGTTTTGGAAGTTGAGTGATATGGCAATTAATGTTCACCTAAAATAAGTCTGCTTTACTTCAAATACTAAGTGCTGCAAAGCCAGGTAAATAACATGACTCAGTATCCCTGGAGGTAGAATTATTGTCATTATTGCCAAAGAGACTACATTTGGAAGAAAGAAGACTGACCTCTGATGAATGCCGCGACATGTATCTAGCTGGAAATTAGTCAAAATTGGGGCGGGTGCAAGTGCTATTATTTCAATTACTACTATTATTGACTATAATTTATTGAGCACCTACTATGTGACAGACATCTAACTTATGTTTACTTATAATTTAATTCCCACAACAACTGTATGACTTAGGCATTATTGCCACCCATTTTCTCTTAACAAATGAGAAAACCGGTTTAGGGAGTTAAAGGAACTTGCTCAGGATTATCCGGCTTATAAGTGACAGAGCCAGATGTGGAAGCTTAAATCCTGAACACATCACTTTATGCTTCAACTGGGCCTGATAAAACCTTGGTCCTAAATTGTCAGCATTCTGGATATACCACAGGACTGGCGTAAGTTAAACCAGGATCCAGTCAAGAAAAAAGAAGTGAAGACTCAGGGGAAAGGGAGGATAGCAAGATAACCTAGCATTGTTCATATGTCTTTGGAGACATTATTTCAAATTTTGGGTTATAGATATTTTCTGCTCTTAACCCATCCATAATCCAATGAATATCGTTAATAAGAGTGCTCCAAAGTCTTGCCACAAAGGGTTATATTGAAGGAGGATGAAGACCTAAAAAAGTTTCCTGGGTCTTGTTTCTAACATTGGCCATTTAAGAATGAAGTTACAGATACTTAAGAAGGTAAATAAACACACATTAGGATTCAGTTTAGCTGAGTGACAAAAAACCCTAATGCACAGTAGCTTAAATCAGTTAATGCCAATTTTTCATAAACTCTTCCTAAATCATTCTATTAGGCCAGTATTTACCCTGATACCAAAACTAGACTGAGACAATATTAAAAAAATAGAAAACCATAGACCAATGCTTATTATGAATATGAATGTAAAAATCCTCAGCAAAATATTAACTGACAGAATCTATTAATATATGAAAGAACTATACACCATGACCAACTGGGACTTATCCCAGGAATACATAGTTGGTTTACTATGTTAAAATCAATTCATATAATACCATATCAATAGAATAAAAGCCAAAATCATATGATTAACTGAATAGACTGAGAAAAAAGAAACTGATAAATTAAAATACTTTTTCATGATAAAAACACTCAGCGACCCAGGAATAGAAGGGAACTTCCTTAATGTGATAAAGGGCATCTACAAACAAACATTGTACTGAAGATTCTAGTCAGGACATTTCATCAGTAAAATGACAATAGACATCCAGATTGGAAAGGAGGAAGTAAAACTCTCTTTATTCACAGATGACATGATTTTATAAATAGAAAAGGAATTCACTAAAAAATTATTAAAGCAAATAACAAGTTCAACATGTTGCAAGATACAACATCAATATAAAAAATTAATTGTGTTTCTATATATTTGTAGTGGGAAATCCAGAAATAAAATTAAAATACAACTTCCTTTATAGTAGCATCAAAAATTACTTTAACAAAAGAAATATAAAAGTTGATTGAGCTACTTGAGCATAATAAACTTTTTTTTAAAAAGTTATACCCCAAACTATAAAATATGGTTGAAAGAAATATTTTTAAGTTGGTTTTTTTTTAAGATTTTATTTATTTGACAGACAAAGATCACAAGTAGGCAAGAGAGGCAGGCAGAGAGAGAGGAAGAAGCAGGCTCCCTGCTGAGCAGAGAGCCCGATGTGGGGCTCCATCCCAGGACCCTGAGATCATGACCTGAGCCGAAGGCAGAGGCTTTAACCCACTGAGCCACCCAGGCGCCCCAAGTTCTAAATAATAGAAAGACATTCTATCTTCATGGATTAAAATGCCTATTATTATCAAGATGTCAATCCTCTACAAACTGATATACAAATTAAATTCAATTTCTGTTGAATCTCAACAGGTTTCTTCGTACAAATTGAGAAACTCATCTGAAAATTCATGTGGAAAATCAAGGGACCAAAAATTGCCAAAGCACTCTTGACAAAGAACAAAATTGGAACAAAGAAGAACAAAAATCACATTTCTTAATTTCAGAAGCTACCAGAAAGCTACAGTAATCAAGACAGTGGTGTTGACATAAGGATAGACATAAAGAACAATGGAACTGAATTTAAAGTCCAGAAATAATTCAATATATCTATAACCAACTTATTTTGACAAGGGTGCCAAGACTATTCAGGAAAGAATAGTCTTTTTAATAGACAGTGTGGGGACAAATGAATATCCACATGCAAAAGAGTGAATTTAGATCTCTTTTTAATACCATATTTAAATATTAATTCAAAATGGATCATGTTGTAAATTTGAGACCTAAAACCATAAACTTCCTAGAAAAAAAGGTGGGGGTAAATCTTCATGACCTTGGATTTACAAAACCTTCTTAGATCTGACATCAAAAGCACAAGAAACCAAAGGAAAAAATAGATAAATGGACTTCATCAAAATTAAAAAAAGGCTTCTTTTTTTGCTTCAAAGAACACCATCAAGCAAGTGAAAAGACAAACCACAAAATATTTGCTAATAATATATCTCATGCGGAACTTGTATCTAGAATATATGGAAGATTTACAATTGAACAATAAAAAGCATAATAATTGAATTTAAAAATGAGCAAAAGATCTGAGTAGATAATCTTCAAAGAAGATACATGAATGACTGACAAACACATGCTCAGCATCACTAGTCCTCAGGGTAATCCAAATCTAAACCACAATAAGGTACAACTTCACACTCATTAGGAAAGGTATAATTTTTTCATATGGAAAATAACAAGTGTTAGTGAGGAGGTGGAAAAATTGGACCTCTCATACACTGCTGGTGAGAATGTAAAATGGTACAGCTACTTTGGAAAACAGCCTGGCAGTTCCTCAAAAAGTTAAACACAAAGTTGCTATTTTACTTGGCAATTTTATTCCTAGGTATGTACTCAAGAGAAATGAAAATATATTTTCTCATGAAAACATGTATGAATGTTCATAGTAGCATTGTTTGTAAGAGTCAAAAGTAGAAACAACCCACATAGATGAATAATAGATAAACATAATGTAGTATACCTATACAATAGAATATTATTAGACCATAAAAATGTACTGATACATGCTACACCATCGATGAACCTTGAAAACATGCTAGATAAAAGAAAGCAGTCATAAATGACCCTATATACTTCATTTATATGAAACCTCCCAAACAGGCATATCTAATGAGACAGAAATTAGATTAGTGTTTGCCTAAGGCTGGAGGCTATAGAGGTAGAGGTGATAGTTAAAAAGTATAGAATTTCTTTTTGAGATCAAAAATATGTTCTAAAGTTGACTGTAGTGATGGTTACACATGTCTGTGACTATACTAAAAAAACATTGACTTGTACACTTTAAAATATGTGAATAATATGGTATATGACTTATATCTCAACAAAGCTGTTACCCAAAACCCCCAACAACACAAAAACAAACAATAAACAAAGTGAAACAACATGTGGAGTAAAATGTAGACCTGTAAACTCATATATTAAAATAGAAGCCTGAAACTGGATCTCAGTAAGATGAACAAAATAAGTAAGATAAACAAAAATAAATTTTACAAAATGAGAAAAGAAAAATGAGAAAAATAATGAAGTAGAAAAAAATAGAGATCAAGAAAACCAAAAGATGGTTCTTTAAAAAGACAAAATTTACAGACCTCTGATGAGACTGTGCAGAAATTAAAGAAAAAAATAATCAATACTAGAAATAAACAATGAATATTCACTACAATGTATGAGACAAACATTGATAGCACTGAATGGATAAGTACAAAAAACTGCAATTGTAGCTAGAGACATCAAAACCCATTTCTTAACAACTGATGAAACAGCTAAATGAAAATAAGCAACAATATAGAACTCAATACTATGACCAACTAATAGGATCCAATTCACATTTATAGAATACTCCACCCCACAACAGTTGAACACACATTCTTTTCAAGTGCCTATAAAATACTTATTAAGATAAACCACATTCTGAGTCACCAAACAAACCTTAAATTTTTTAAAATTGTAATCATGCAGTGTATGTTCTTTGACCATAATGGAATCACACTAAAAAGCCATAACCAAAAGATAACAAGAAAATCTCTAAACACTTGGATATTAAACAAAACACTTTCTAATACTCCATGGGTAAAAGAGGAAATCTCAAGGGAAATTTAAAAATACATAGAATTAAATGAAAATACAACATATCAAAATATGTACGATGCAACTAAAGCAGTGTTGAAAGGGAAACATTTTTTTAAATTTTTTTAAATTTATTTTCAGCGTAATAGTATTCATTGTTTTTGCACCACACCCAGTGCTCCATGCAATCCGTGCCCTCTCCAATACCCACCACCTGGTTGAAAGGGAAATTTATAGGTGCTTACCTTAGACAGGAGGTAAGGTCTCAAACTGATAATGAAAGTTCCTACTTCAAAAAACTAGAAAAAAGAAGAGCAAAGTAAAGCAAAATAAGTAGAAGGAAGAAAATAGTAATGCAGATAGCAGAACTCAATGAAATTGAAAACAAAACAAAAGAGCAAAAAATCAATGAAACAAAAAGCTGTTTATTTGAAAGACCAATAAGGTTGGCAAATCTCCAGCAGGAGTTACAAATATAAAGAGAGAAGACCCAATTACCAAAAACAGGAATAAAACTGGATATCACTAGCAGCCATTAATAAGTATAATAAGGTAACACAGGCACACCTCAGAGATACTGTGGGTTCCAGACAACCACATTAAGGCAAATATGACAATAAAGCAAACCAAATAAATTTTTGGTTTTCCAGTGCATATAAAAGTCATGTTTACACTCTACTGTAGTCTACTAACTGGGTAATAGCATTATGTCTAGGGACTCCTGGGTGGCTCAGTCAGTTAAGCATCTGCCTTCAGCTCTGGTCATGATCCCAAGGTCTTGGGATAGAGTCTGGCATCAGGCTCCTTGCTCAGCAGGGAGCCTACTCCTCCTTCTGCCTGCACCGCCCTCTTCTTGTGCTTGCTCTCTCACTCTCTCTCTCTCTTTCTGACAAATAAATAAGATCTTTAAAAAATAGCATTATGTCTTTAAAAAAATGTATATACCTTAACTTAGAAATACTTTACTGCTAAAAATGCCAACACCTGAGCTTTCAGTGAGTCATGATCTTTTTTGCTTTGTGGAGGGTCTTGCCTCAATGTCGATGGTTGCTGACTCATCAGAGTGGTGGTTGCTGAAGGTTGAGATGGCTGTGGCAATTTCTTAAAATAAGACAATAATAAAATTTGCCACATCAATTGACTCTTCCTTTCACAAATGATTTCTCTGAGGTGTGCAATGGTGTTTGATAGTATTTCACCCATTAGTAGAACTCCTTTCAAAATTGGAGTCAATCTTCTCAAACCCTGACACTACTGTATCAACTAAGTTTACATGGTATCCTAAATCCTTTGTTGTCATTTTAACAAGTGTCACAGCATCTTCACGAGGAGTAGTTTCTATCTCAAGAAACCACTTCCTTTGTTCATCCATCAGAAGCAACTCCTCATCCATTAAATGTCATCCATGGCATTGCAACATTTCAGTCACATCTTTAGGCTCCACTTTTAATTCTGGTTCTCTTGCTGTTTTCATCACATCTGCAGTTACTTCCTCTGCTGAAGTCTTGAGCCCCTTCAACTCATCCATGAGGTCTGGAATCAACGTCTTCCAAACTCGTGTTCTTGTTGATATTTTGACCATTTCCCATGAATCACAAATGATCTTAATGACATCTAGAATGGTGAATCCTTTCCAGAAGTTTTTCAATATACTTTGCCCAGAGGAATCACTATTCATGGCAGCTATAGCCTTATGCAATGTATTTCTTAAATAATAAGGTTTGAAAGTCAAAATGACTCCTTGATTCATGGGCTGCAGAATGGATTTTGTGTTAGCATTCATGAAAGCAACATTAATCTTGTTGTATATCTCCATCAGAGCTCTTGGGTAACCAGGTGCATTGTCAATAAACAATAATATTTTTAAAAGAATCTTTTTTTCCAAGTAGGTCCCAAAAGTGAGCTTAAAATATTCAGTAAACCATGTTGTAAACAGATGTGCTGTCATCCAGGCTTTGTTGTTCCATTTATAGAACACATGCACAGTAGATTTAGCATCATTCTTAAGGGCCATAAGATTTTTGGAATGGTAAATGAACACTGGCTTCAACTTAAAGTCACCAACTGCCATTAGCTCCTAATAAGAGAGTCAGCCTGCCCTTTGAAGCTCTGAAACCAAGCATTGATTCCTCTTCTGTAACTATGATAGTCCTAGATGACACCTTCTTCCAATGCAAGGCTATTTCATTGACATTGAAAACCTGTTGTTTAGTGTAGCCACTTTCACTATCTTAGCTAGATCTTCTGTACACCTTGCTGCAGCTTCTACATCAGCACCTGCTGCTTCATCTTGTATTTTATGTTATGGAGATGGCTTCTTTCCTTAAATCTCATGAACCAACCTCTGCTAGCTTCAAACTCTTCTTCTGCAGCTTCCTCACCTCTTAGCTTTCATGGAATTGAAGAGAGCTAAAGCCTTGCTCTGAATTAGGTGTTGGCTTGACAGAATGTCATGGCTAATTTGATCTTCTATCCAAATCACTAATACTTCTCCAGATCAGCAAAAAGCCTGTTTCACTTTCTTATCATTTGTGTGTTCACTGGAGGAGCACTTTTAATTTCCTTCAAGAACATTTCCTTTGCATTCACAACTTGGCTATTTGGCACAAGAGATCAGCTTTTGGTTTACCTCAGGTTTCAACATGCCTTCCTCACTAAGCTGAATTATTTCTAGCTTTCCATTTGAAGGAGACATGTAACTCTTCCTTTCACTTGAACATCTAGAAGCCATTATAGTGTTATTAACTGGCTTGATTTCAATATCATTGTGTTTCAAAGAATAGGGATGCCTGAGGAGAGAGAAAGATATGGGGAATGACTGGTCGGTGGAGCAGTCAGAACACACACATTTATTTATTAAATTTGTCATATTATATGTGTGTGATTCATGGCATCCCAGAACAATTACAATAGTAACATCACAGATCATTGATCATAGATCACCATAACAAGTGTAATAATAATGAAAAAGTTTGAAATATTGTAAGAATTATCAAAATGTGACACAGAAACATAACCGAGCAAATGCTGCCAATAAACTTGCTCAACAAAAGATTGCCACAAGCCTTCAATTTGTAAGAACATAGCATCTGTGAATCACAATAAAGTGTGAAGCACAATAAAACAAGGTATGCCTGTATTACAATTTTATGCACATAAATTCAACAACTTAGATGAAAAGGACCAATTTCTCAAAAGCCAAAAATTATCTAAACTCAACCAATACAAGATAGATCATCTGAACGTTCTGTAATAATTTTAAAAAATTGAATTTTTAATTTTAACCCCTCTGCCCCAGAGAAGTATCTTGGCTCAAATGTTTTCACTGAAGAATTCTACCAAACATTTAAAGAATTAATACCAGGGAGAAGGTGCGTGGGGGTATGGGTG
Organism: Lontra canadensis; assembly: GCF_010015895.1. Lineage (NCBI taxonomy): Eukaryota > Metazoa > Chordata > Mammalia > Carnivora > Mustelidae > Lontra > Lontra canadensis. Next base: position 23,828 of record NW_022631691.1, read on the forward strand.
AAACAGGGGATGGGGATTAAGGAGTACACTTCTGATGAGCACTGGGTATTGTGTGGAAGTGTTGAATCACTATATTGTACACCAGAAGGAAATACTACACTGTATGTTAACCAACTGGAATTTGAATAAAAACTTCAAAGAGTTAACACCAATTATACACAATCTTTTCCAGAAAATAGAAGACGCAATTCTGCTGCCACAGAACACCCTGCAGATTACACTGGCTATTGCATCACTAGTATTTGCATTCCCTGGTGCCAGCTGCCTGAGTCCCACCTCACTCCAGCCCACCCATCTCCTGAACCTGCCAGAGTGCAGGAACTACACTAGTAGGCAGTTCAAACTTCTGCAGCTGCTTAAGAGCAAGGCACCAGCCTAGACCCTTGTGGCTGACCCACACTGCTATATGTGTGCTCAAGGCTAGACCCTTCGGTTGTATATCCCCAGGCTGCTGGGCTGACATCATGACCAGCCTCCACTGCTGTGAGCACACTCAGAGGGAGATCTGCAGCAATGGGAGAGCATGCCAACAACCAATGTCTCTGCAGCATCAGTGTATCTCTAGTTGGCCCTATGCCTTGCTGCCTCCCCTGGCACCCCTCACAACACATAAGTTTGCAACTGGACCCTGACACTTACAGGCACCTGCAGCCAAATATGTGCATACCACCAACTCTACTAACACTGCTTGCCACAGTCCCTAGCTACTGGACCTGAAGGTGTTGCTGAAGACCCCAACAACTCTTGTAACTTCTGTGGATTCCCTGCAGGGTTTGCCAAGGACCATGTTGTTGTCAGTGGTCTGAGCTGATAAGCTACCACATTCCTCCAAATCTGATGCTCCACATGCTCCTACACTTGGTACCCTATACCACCAGAAACAGAGTCACAGCATACTTCTGCATGCCTCACCCACATGTTAAAGTCTCCCCTTAATGAAGTCAATCCATAAAATCTGGAGAAAGTGACTGCTCTCCAAATGTGTAGATACCTGTGTAAAACTATAAGGATCATGAAGAATTACGAAAACATGACACCACCAGAGGATCATAGTAAACTTCCAGTAACTGATCACAAAGAAATGGAGATCCAGGAATTGCCCAATAAATAATTCAAAATAATTGATCTAAAGATGCTCAGAGAACTGAAAGAGAACACAGATAAATAAAAAATAACTCAAGTCTATTGCAAACTAAAAAAGGCAATGTGATGGTTAGTTATATGGCTAACTATATGATTAGCTAATTGTTCAGCCATATAACTAATGGCTGAGCCATCATCCCCAGATATTTAGTCAAATGTTATTCTGCATGTTTCTGTAAAAGTGTTTTTTGAATGATCTTAACATTTAAATTGATGGACTTTGATAACAGATTACTCTCCATAGGTGGGTGGACCTCATCCAATCATTTGAAGACCTTATTAGAACAAAGACTCTCCTGAGCTAAAAGGAATTCTGCCATCAGACTGCCTTTGAACTCCAACTGCAACCTCCCTGGGTCTCCAGCCTGCTAGCTTTCTCTGTGAGTTGCAAAATTACAACATGAATTGATTCACAACCTCCCAGGGTGTCTACCATTAAAGTGAGGGCATTGATTGAAAGGGAATGAGATCCTGAAAATTGGAATGGGGATGTATGGGAAGACCTGATGAAACTGGGGACACTGGACCTCTAAATTTTTTAAAAAGATTTTATTTATTTTTGACAGATAGAGATCAAAAGTAGGCAGAGAGGCAGGCAGAGAGAGAGAGAGGAGGAAGCAGGCTCCCTGCTGAGCACAGAGCCTGATGTGGGGCTCCATCCCAGGACCCTGGGATCATGACCTGAGCTGAAGGCAGAAGCTTTAACCCACTGAGCCACCCAGGTGCCCTGGACCTCTAAATTTGAATTAATCCTCATTACCAGAGCAAGTAGCTTCAACCAAATAAAGGCCATGTATGACAAGCCCACTGTTGCCATTATATTCAATAATAAAAAACTGAAAGCTTTTCCTCTAAAATCAGAAATAAGACAAGGTTTCTCACTTTCACTGTTTCTATTCAACATAGTACCAGAAGTCTTAGCCAGAGCAATTAAGCAAGAAAAAGAAATAAAAGGCATCAAAATCTGAAAGGAAGAAGTTAAATTGTCTCTGTTAGTAGATGACATGATCTTATATATAGAAAACACTAAAAACCACACCAAAAAATGTTAGAACTAATAAAAGAGTTTAGTAAAGTTGCAGGATACAAAATTAACATACAAAAATCAGTTGTGTTTCTATACACTAACAATAAGTTATCTCAAAAGAGATTAAAAAAGAGATTCCATTTAAAATTACATTGAAAAGAATAAAATACTTGGAAATAAATTTAATCAAAGAAGTGAAAGATCTTCGTACTGAAAACTATAAGACTTTGATGAAAGAAATAGAGGACACAAATGGAAAAATATCTCATGTTCAATGATTAGAAAAATTAATATTGTTAAAATATCCATAATACCCAAAGTGATCTACGGATTCAATGCCATCTCTATCAAAATTCCAGTCACATTTTCCACAGAAATAGAAAAATTATCTTAAAATTCATATGGAACCACAAAAGACCTCAAATAGCCAAATTAGTCTTGAGACAAAAGAACAAAGCTAGAGGCATCACACTTCCTTATTTCAAACTATATTACAAAGCTATAGTAATCAAAACAGTATGCGGGTATAAAAACAGACACATAGACCAATAGAATAGAATAAAGAGCCCAGAAATAAACCAGTACATATACAGTCAATGAATCTTTGACAAGGGTACCAACTACACAATGAAGAAGGAACAGTCTATTCAATAAATGGTGTTGGGAAAACAGGATATCCACACACAAAAGAATGAGATTGTACCTTTATTTTACACCAAACATAACGTCCACCTGAAATGGATTGAAGCCTTAAACATAAGACCTGATACTATAAAACTCAGTCAGAAAACATATGGAAAAGGCCCCTTGACATTGGTTTTGACAAAGATCTTTGGGCATGACATCAAAAGCACAAGCAACAAAAGCAAAAACAAACCAGTGGGAAGATACCAAACTAAAAAACTTCTACACAAAAAAAGAAATAATCAACAGTGAAAAGGCAGCCAACAGAATAGGAGAAATTATTTGGAAACTATATACCTGAAAGGATCTCATATCCAAAATGTATAAGGAATTCATAAAAGTCAAGAATAAAAACAAACAATAACAGATAACTCAATTTAAAAGTGGACAAAGGACCTAAGTAGACATTTTTCCAAAGTAGACATACAAATACCCAAAAGACATATGAAAGGTTGCTCAACATTACTAATCAACAGGGAAATGCAAATCAAAGTCACAATGAGATATCACCTTATACCTGTTAGGATGACTATATAAAAACAACATGATATAATGAACATTGACAAGGGTGTGGAAAACAGGGAAGCCTTCTACACTGTTTGTGGAAATGTAAATCTGTACAGCCATTGAGTAAAACAGTATGGAGTTTCCTAAAAAAAATAATAATCATAGAACTACCAAATAATACAGAAATTTCCTTTCTGAGTATATATCCAAAGAAAATTAAATCAGTATCTCAGAGAAATATCTGTACTGCTATGTTCATTGCAGCATTATTCACAATAGCCAAGATATGAAAATAACCTAAGTGTCCATTGCTGGATGAATGGATAAAAAGTAAGTATATTACACATACAAAAATATATATTTAATGGAATATTATTATGCCATAAAAAATCCCATCATTTTCAACAACATGAGTGAACTGTGAGGGCATTATGGTAAGTGAAGTAAGTCAGACAGAGAAGGACAAATACCGTAAGATCTCACTTACATGTGGAATCTAACAAAGCCAAACTCAGAGAACCAGAGAGTCAAAGAGTGTTTGCCAGGAGCTGTGAGGAGACAGAATGGGGGAAATGAAGAGATGTTGATCAAAGGGCACAAACTTACAGTTATAAGAGGGGTAAGCTCTGGCAATGTACTGTAAGCATGGTGACTACAGTTTACAAAACTGTATTGTATACTTGAAAGTTGTTAAGAGGCTTTTGGGGAAAAGTTAAGATGGTGGAATTGTAGGAGGACCATGAGATTGCCTTGTCCCTCAAACATAACCAGATCAACATCAAATCGTTTTTAACAACTAGGAAATTGATCTGAGGTTTAAGAAAACAATCTGCACAGTTGGAGGGAGAGAATGTGGCAGATAGGAGGTTTGGAGCCATGAATTCAGGGAGAGAAAAGTTGCCATGTTGCAAAGGGGAGGGATTCCTTTTTGTGGAGCAAAGTCAGGGAGAGAGAAAGAGAGACAGAGAGAGAGCAACAAAAACGGTTCAAGCAAGATGCCATGGTGTGGGGATCCCCTGGATTGTTCCCCTTCCTGGAGTACATTTGGAAGAGGGTATTTTGTGTCTTCAAGAATAAAGGACCCACAAGGCACCATTAAGCAGCCATTCAATAGCAAGGGACAGAGGTGTGCACAGAGGGCACACCTTTTTGGTTGAAGCTTTTTGCTGTGCTTTGGCATAGATTCCAGGCACCTATGCAGATGTGCAACTACTTTTCTGGGATAGAATGATGCTGGACACAGCCCTGCAGTGCTCTCCTCTAAAGGAGGAGTGGGGGCAGGGAGTTCTGTGCCTTGCTGGGTCCTTTAGGATTTGGAGAATTGAATCCCAGCCATCGGCCAGAGATAAAACACAGGGGAACTGTGGCAAAGGACATGGCCACAGCTGGACACAGACAGATTGAGGGCAGAGATCTGGTAAAACCCTGGGATACAGGAGAGGAGATTGCTTTTCTGCAAGGCCTCCTGAACAGCAGCAGCCATGGGTTCCTTTCCTTGGAGACAAGAGGGTGGGGTGATGCCACCCTTTACTACCATTCCCTCCAGCATGGTGGGACACCAAAGAGAAATATAGAGCCTTCAGTGGAGGCTGGAGTCACTTACACCAAATGCCAACTCTCTGTGCCCAGCAGGGACATCTTCACCAAGGCAAGTCTGACTGTGAGCTGGCACAGTGGGCCTCTCCTTCAGAAGACCAGCACAAGCCCCCACATGTACCAAGTCTACTGATCACAGAGTGCACCAAAGCAACAGCTTCAGCTCTAGTGGAATAAGGACCACACCTTCTATTTATTTATTTATTTATTTATTTAATCACTCAATCAAGGTTATATGTATATTTATTTTTTTCTTTTTTCTTTGGAATCAGGCTTGCAGTTTTTTGTTCATTTGTCAGTTTGTTTCTTTCTTTTTAATTTTTTTTCCTTTTCTTTTTTCTTTCTTTCTTTCTTTCTTTTCCTTTGGAATCAGGCTTATAGTTTTTTTTTAATTAACATATAATGTATTATTAGCCCCAGGGGTACAGGTCTGTGAATCGCCAGGTTTACACTTTACAGCACTCACCGTAGCACATACCTTCCCCAATGTCCATAACCCAACCACCCTCTCCCTATCCCCCCCTCCCCCTGGCAACCCTCAGTTTGTTTTGTGAGATTAAGAGTCTCTTATGGTTTGTCTCCCTCCTGATCCCATCTTGTTCCATTTATTCCTTTCCTACCTCCCAAACCCCCCATGTTGCCTCTCAACTTCCTCATATCAGGGAGACCATATGATAATTGTCTTTCTCTGATTAACTTATTTCACTAAGGCTTATAGTTTTTTCTTTGGTTGTTTGCTTGTTCCTTTTCCCTTTCTCTTTTCTTGGATCAGGCTTTTTTTTTTTTTTTAAATCAGGCTTGTCTTAACAAGCAAATCAAAGCACACCTAGTTAGAGGTCCAAACACTCCCCACCACAAGCAAGCAGGAACTCTGCAGAGCACTGACCTGTGGGAAAGAAGAACCAATTCACACCAGCAGAGTGCACACAGCATATATCAGAAACACTTCCTGAAGGACCATGCTCTGGACAGTGTATGATCCCTTCTTAATATAGTATTACTCTCAAGAGCAGGAAACATAACAAGCTTTCATAATGCATAAAAGACAGAAACTTAAACATAATGACAAGATGAAGGAATTCTTCCCTAAGGAAAGCTCAAGAAATCACGGCCAGACATTTGTTCAACAGATGTAAGCAATATATCTGAACAAAAATTTAGAACAACAGTCACAAGAATACTAGGCTTGAAAGAAGTATAGAAGACACCAGAGAAACCCTGGCTGAAGAGATGAAGGACCTAAATCTAGTCAGGCCAAAATAAAAAATGTTATAACTAAGATGTAAAATTGACTTGATGTAATCACAATGAGGACAGGAGAAGCAGAGGAACAAATAGGTGTTATAGAAGATAAAATCATGGAAAATAATCAAGGTGAAAAGAAGAGGGAAAGAAAACTATTAGATCATGAATATAGGCTTAGGGGACCCAGTGATTCTACAAGGCACAATAATATCCATTAGGAGTCCCGAAAAAATAAGAGTGGAGAAAAAGGGGTAGAAGGTTTATTTGAACAAATGGCATAGAGGTTTATTTGAACAAATTATAGTTGAGAACTTCCCTAATCTGGAGAAAGAAACAGGCATTCAAATCCAAGAGGCACAGAGAATTCCCATGAAAATCAACAAAAACAGGTCGCCATCAAGACATATCATAGTGAAATTTGCAAAATATAAAGATAAAGAGATAATTCTAAAAGCAGCTAAGAACAAAAAGTTGTTAACTTACAAAGAGAAACATAAGGTTAGCAGCAGACCTGTCCATGGAAACATGGTAGACCAGAAGGGAGTGACATGCTGATATTCAACACACTGAATGAGAAAGATACGTAACCAAGAATACTATATCTGGCAGGGCTGTCATTTAGAATAGAAGAAGAGATAGAGTTTCCAACACAAGCAAAAACTAAAGGAGTTTGTGAACACTAAGCCAGCTCTACAAGAAATATTAAAGGGGGTCCTTTGAGCAGGAAACAGAGACAGAAAAAGAAACAAGCTAGAAAGGAACAGAGACAATATATAAGAACAGTGACTTTAGAGGTAATACAAGGGCACTAAATTTATATCTATCAATAATTACTCTGAATGTAAATGGATTAAATGTTCCAATCAAAAGACATAGGATATCAGAACAGATTTAAAAAAAAAGACCCATCAATATGCTGCATACAAGAGACTCATTTTAGACCTAAAGACATCTGAAGATTGGAATTGATGAAGTGGAAAACCATATATCATGCTAATGGACATCAGAAGGAAGCTGGAGTAGCCATACTTGTATCAGACAAGCTGGATTTTAAACCAAAGACTGTAATTAGAAATGAAGAAGGGCACTATATCATAATAAAATGGTCTATCCAACAAGAAGATCTAACAATTATAAATATTTATGCCCTTAACTTGGAAGCACCCAAATACATAAATCAATTAATAACAAACATAAAGAAACTCATTGATAATAATACAATAATAGTAGGAGACTTTAATACCCCACTCACAGTAATAGATCATCTAAGCAGAAGATCAATAAGGAAATAATGGTTTTGGACTGGACAAGAGGGACTTAACAGGTATATTCAAAACATTTCATCCTAAAGCAACAGAATACACATTCTTTTTGAGTTCACATGAAACATTCTCTAGAAAAGATCACATACTGGATCACCATATCAGGCCTCACCCAGTATGAAAAGACTGAGATCATACCATGCATATTTTCAGACCACAATGCTTTAAAACTTGAAGTCAACCACAAGAAAAAATTTGAAAGACCACAAAAACATGGAGGTTAAAGAACATCCTATTAAAGAATGAATGGATTAACTGGGAAAATTAAAGAAGAAATTTAAAAATAAAAATAAAAACATGACAGTCCAAAACCTTTGGGATGCAGCAAAGGTGCTTATAAGAGGGAAGTATAAAGGAATACAGACCTTTCTCGAGTAGCAAAAAAAAGTCTCAAATATGAAACCTAAACTTACACCTAAAAGAGGTAGAAAAAGAACAGCAAATAAAGCCTAAAACTAGTAGAAGAAGGGAAATAATTAAGATTAGAACAGAAATAAATATAAAAATAAAAAAACAGTAGAACGATCAATGAAACTAGGAACTCTTTCTTTGAAAGAATTAACAAAATTGATAAACCCCTAACCAGACTTATGAAAAAGAAAAGAGAAAGTACCCAAATAAATAAAACCATGAATGAAAAAGAGATCACAACCAACACTACAAAAATACAAACAATGGTAAAGGAATATCATGAGCAATTATACACCAACAAATTGCACAATCTGGAAGAAATGGATAAATTCCTAGAAACATATAAACCACCGAAACTGAAACAGGAAGAAATAGAAAATTTGAACAGACCCATAACCAGCAAAGAAATTGAAGCAGTAATCAACAATTTCCCAACAAACAAGAGTCCAGGGCCAGATGGCTTCCCAGGGGAATTCCACCAAACATTTAAGGAAGAACTAATACCTATTTTTCTGAAGCTGTTCCAAAAGATAGAAATGGCAGAAAAACTTCCAAACTCATTCTCTGAGGCCAGCCTTACCTTGATTCCAAAACCAGATAAAGACTTTGCTAAAAAGAATTACAGTCCAATATCTCTGATGAACATGGATGCAAAAATTCTCAAAAAGATACTAGCTAATTGAATCAAACACTACACTTAAAGGATTATTCACCACAATCAAGTGGGATTTATTCCTGGGCCGCATGAGTGGTTCAGTATCCACAAAGCAATCAATGTGACACACCAGAAAAGCAGATCTGTTGCATTTCTACACACCAATAAAGAAGCAGCAGAAAGAGAAATCAAGAAATTGATCCATTTACAAAATGGATCTGCACCAAAAACCATAAGACATCTAAGAATTAAATAAACCAAAGAGGTAAAAATCTGTGCCTGGAAAACTACAGAACATTTATGAAAGAATTTGAAGGAGACACAAAGAAATAGATTTTCCATGCTTATGAGTTGGAAGAACAAATGTCTTTTAACTGTCTATATTACCCAAAACTATCTAGATATCTATTGCAATCCCTATCAAAATAATGCCAGCATTATTTGCAGAGATGGAACATACAATTCTAAAATTTGTATGAAATCAGAAATACCCTGAATGAACAAAGTAATGTTGAAAAAGAACAGCAGAGGAAAAGACATCACAATTCTGGACTTCAAGCTGTATTACAAAGCTGTAGTCATCAAAACAGTATGGTACTAGCACAAAACCAGACAAACATAGATCAAGGGAACAGAATAGAAAACCCAGAAACTGGCCTACAACTTTATGGGTAATTAATCTTTGACAAAGCAGGAAAGAATATCCAGTAGGAAAAAGACAGTCTCTTCAACAAATTGTGGGAAAACTGGACAGTGTCATGTGGAAGAATGAAATTCTTACACCATACACAAAATTCTTACACCATACACAAAAATAAATTCCAAATGGATAGAAACCCTAAATGTAAGACAGGAAATCATCAAAATCTTAGAAGAGAAAACAGCAGCAACTTTTTACTATACACATCTCTGAATGCAAGGGAAACAAAAGCAAAAATGAAATATTGGGACTTCATCAAGATAAAAACTTTCCACAACAGAGGAAACAACAAAACTAAAAGGCAACCTTCAGAATAGGAGAAGATATTTGCAAATGACATATCGGACAAAGGGCTATTATCAAAAGTCTATAAAGAACTTATCAAACTCAATACCCAAAAGCCAAAAAATCCACTTAAGAAATGGGCAGAGGACATGAATAGATAATTTTCCAAAGAAGATAACCAGGTGGTCAACAGACACATGAAAAGATGGTCAACATCACTCACCATCAAGGAAAAACAAATCAAAACCACAATGAGATACCACCTCACTCCTGTCAGAATGACTAAAATTAGCAACTCAGGAAACAACAGATGTTGGCAAGGATATGGAGAAAGGGGAACTCTTTTGCACTGTTGGTGGGAATGCAAACTGGTGCAGCAACTCTGGAAAACATTATGGAGATTCCTCAAAAAGTTAAAAAAAGAACTACCCTGACCCAGCATTTGCACTACTACATAGTTATCCAAATGATACAGAATTGCTGATTTGAAAGGGTACATGCCCCCCAGTGTTTATAGCAGCACTATCAACAATAGCCAAATAATGGAAAGAGCCCAAATGTCCATTGACTGATGAATGGCTAAAGATGTGGTATATATACACAATGGAATATTACCTGACAATCAAAAAGAATGAAATCTTGCCTTTTGCAACAACATGGATGGAATTAAGGTGTATTATGCTAAGTGAAATAAGTCAGTTAGAGAAAGATAAATATATGATTTCACTCATATGTGGAATTTAAGAACCAAAACAGGTGAACATAGAGGAAGGGAAGGAAAAAAAAATAAGATAAAATCAGAGAAGGTGAACCATAAGAGACTCTTAACTATAAGGAACAAACTGAGGGTTGCTGGAGGGGAGGTGGAAGGAGGGATGAGCTAAATGGGTGATGAGCATTAAGGAGAGCATTTGTTGGGATAAGCACTGGGTGTTGCATGTAAATGATAAATCACTAAATTCTACTCCTGAAACAAGAAAGAAAAGAAAAGAAAAGAAAAGAAAAGGAAGGAAGGAAGGAAGGAAGGAAAGAAGGAAGGAAGGAAGGAAAGAAAGAAAGAAAGAAAGAAAGAAAGAAAGAAAGAAAGAAAGAA